>NW_008662291.1:0-33735 GCF_000695815.1 Acanthisitta chloris
GCTATGGGAGATGGTGTCAAAGGCTCTATTGAAGTCCAGGTACACTACATCCACAGCCTTCCCCTCATCCACCAGGCAGGTCACCTGATCATAAAAGGAGATCAGGTTGGTCAGACAGGACCTGCCCTTCCTAAACCCATGCTGGCTGGGTCTGATCCCTTGTCCATCCTGTAGGTGCTGTGTGATTGCACTTAGGATGATCTGCTCCATGACTTTGCCAGACACTCAGGTCAGGCTGACAGGTCTGTAGTTTCCCAGGTCCTCCTTGCAACCCTTTTTGTGGATTGGTGTGACATTCCCCAACTTCCAATCATCTGGGACCTCCCCAGTGAGCCAGTGCTGTTGGTAAATGACGGAGAGGCTTGGCGAACTCTTCTGCCAGCTCCCTCATCACTCTGGGATGGATCTCATCTGGTCCCGTAGACTTGTGAGGATCCAAGTGGCTAAGCAGATCTCTCACCATTTCCTCTCAGAATGATTACTTACTACATGGTTTGTGGTTGGCCTCTCCTTGTAGGACGACTGTGACAGACTGCACTGTCAGATGAGCTCGAGACTGAGTCAAAGAGCCTGGGCTTGCCGTGCTGGATTTCTCGAGGAGATGGCTGGGTGGTACTGGTGAGGTTACTGCACACTGTTTCAGTATACATTCCTGTCAGGGAGGGGACACTGAGAGACACTAACTGAAATACAAGCCATGTTGAATACATGAAGGTTTCTTGACTGTGACTTTGTCTAATTTTGCATATGATGGAACATTTTGAGGACACTTTTTGTTTGCTTTACTGGTGAGAGCTTTGGCAGGAGTTATATTCTCCTTGTGTATACTTCTAAGCAAAGATATGGCAGAATGTCAGCATCCCAACAGGATCCTGTCTGAACACAACAGAAAAGCAGTGTCTGGAAGGGATTGGGAGGAGAAAAAGAGACTGAATGCAATTAAATTATAATAGGATGGTGATTAAAATTCCCCTGGCTTCTGAAATGAGTATATAACTTGGTCTTAACCCAAGGCATGTGTCCATTTTTTAAGACAATAGTTAAGACAGCTGAATAAAAATGGCCATTCGTATCTCTGACTAGCCTTGCAGACATGCATACCTGAGTGCTAGTGAATCTTCCATCACCTTCCCATTTAGAAAAAAAAATAAAACCAACAAAGCCAAAATACCATCCTTATTATCAGTCCAGAGTTTCAGTGTTCTCTTTTCACTCTGCTATAAATCCATAACATAGAAGTAAATGTGGATGTCAATATAAGAAAAAAGAGAAATCTAACTCTACACAGAAGGATTAAGTTGTAAGACACAACAGGAATCCTTAAGTCTCACAATACAGAAAACCTGCATTTCCTCTCCAATACATTATTTTATATTAGTTTTATTGAGGAAAAAATTAGTTAAAAATAAGGCATTCTATTTCATGCAGTGAAGCGAGTGAGGAAAGGTTTCACAGTGCTACAGCAATTTCTGATTTAGAGCCCATAATGCTCTGAGACATCTGGATACTTTTTTTTCCCTCTAAATAGGTTGACCCTTCTGCAGTTCTCTTGAGTGAAATTCTGGCTTCATTAAAATCAAAAGCAAAATTCTTATTGACTTCTGTGGGCCAGGATTTTGTCTTGGCACACTTTCCATAAGAACCTTTCGTCTTTCAGACCATGGCTCTGTGGAGCACTTAAACATATGGTTACCTCTCAGAATGTCTATTTGTTAGTAGAAAAATGCTCTTGAAAATATGTTCATCATCAAGATAGGTAATACTAGCAGCACTCAGAGACATCAGCTGAGAGAAAATACATTTTGAAGGAAATGTTCCAGTTTTATTTATTTTATCCTGTGAACATTTAGCCTGCTTGTAAGAATCCAATGGGTGCACTTTTTCTTTAGTTTTGCCTAGTAACTTTTCATCCCTGGCTTCCATCGAAGCAGGAGTACTTTGATGAATATTGCTGTGGAGATAATTAATTCCAATATTTCATGAGCTGTATATTAAAAGTAGAATAAAGAAGGAAGGCTAAAGAATCAGAAAGTTAAGTAGCCAGATTAAAAGAATGTGGCTTGTAAAAAGGTTGTGCTGTTGCTGTAGTTCTTCCAAGGAAGAATTTAATTAGTTTCCTGTTCGCTACTTGCTTTTTTATGCTGCTCAGATTTGTAAGACAAAGGTGAAAATATATCTATTTGCTGCTACTTTTAACATTCTGAAAAAAAAAAAAAAAAAGAAGAGAACATTTAGGTCAAAAGTTACTGATCTGCTGAAGAAAGGGAATTGCAGATTGCTGAGGGCATCTCATTAGCATCGGTATCTGCTTCTCTGAATGAGTGGCAATAAGTGGATGTCACAGCTGCAGAACAAATGAGAACATACTGCACCTCAAATGAATCATCCCAAATATCATCTTTCCTGCTGCAGCTTTTTACCTCTGGTGAAAGCCCAGTGGTTTCTGGAACTTCCTTGCTGACAAGTCATGGACTGTTGCTTTGCAGCCTTTGCAAGGGTGTTCAGGAGAATTCAACATGATGCAGAGCCAAGGGCAGTCACAGGCCCTGATGCAAGAGACTCAGAGATTACTAAACAGTGCTCAGCTCTGTAAATGGGTGCAAAACCAGGCATGTGCTAGTCATACAGATAGATCCTGTAGGTCAGCAATTGTCAGTGACAGGTACATGGCTCAGAAATAGTCAGAACTGAGATCCCATGGAGCTGCTGTGAGGAAAGACACCTAATACCACCTAAGGTCTACCAGTTATCACTAAGTTTTTAATTAAATCATATATATATGTGAGTATGGTCAAAGTAAATTTTAAATTGTGCATCTCTTGGAAGAAATGTGAATATTTTATTTAAATCAACAAGAACTGCAGTTCTGATTTGGAAGCCTAACTCCACATATCCCTTCTGCACATACAGGCCTTTGCATTGAGAAAGCTGTAGTAGAAGGAATGGCTGCTGTAATTTGCATTCATTTCATTAGTTTGTTTATAGAATGCCCCAAAGAGAGACTTTTTGTGTGAGTCAGTATGAGCAGATGGAAATAAGAGACCTAATAATAAAATGTGTGCTTAAGAAAGACATAACATTTTATACGAAGGCAGAGCAAATTGAACATGGATCCCAGTTACTTTTAAGACAGGAATACTTCTACCAGTGTGAACAAGGGAAGAATTTGGTGCAGTGGATATTGCTAATTTGATTTTATGTACAAATACAGAGATGCTGGGAGCATACAGTATTGATAATTAGGGCTTCAGGGTACTGGATATACTGCATTATCTCCACAGAGCTGTGGAGTGCATACATGTTGAAACCAAAAGTTAAGCAATACAGGCAGTGAGAAAATTTGTGCAATCTACTTTTTTCCCCAATTCTCTGTAATAACATGCCATGTAAATTCTAAGAAGACACTCCTATGGTATTTACATTTACTGAACCCAGTCTCCCAGGAGGAGGTGAAAGGGAGGAGAATGGGTGTTCACTTTTCCTGTCTACAGTGAAGCATTTTCTCATACCTATGACTAAAGAGGGAATTTTGCAGCTGAGGCTGTTTTTCCTTTCTGTCTACTATGTTTCTTAATACAGTAATAGGAGAAAATGCTGCTTAACTTTGGTTACTTGGCCAGGGGAGAAAAGGGGAAAGGGAAGCTGTTGGCCCAGTGTCTGGTGCAGGTGTGAGGGATGGACTTCTGACTCTGCAAAATTTTCCCAAGGACACTCAGCCTTGTTTTTAGTCCTTCTGTATTTACTCTAACTTCCTTTCAGAGCAGTGGTTGTATAAGAACTTTGTTTTGTCTTGGTCTCCTACTCATCCTTTTCCTGTGGTCCTGAATTAGTGCAGTCTGTGGCAAACTGCTGCTGGTTATTTCAGCACCTCCTTGGCTGCTGCACTTCTAGACCCTTCCTGGGCTCTTCCAGAATCTTTCCTACTGCCTGTACTCCCTGTACCTGCATGCAGAACCCTGACAGGACAAGTATGGACCCCTTGAACACTCAGCTGCTTTTGAGAAGCTCTTTGCACTTGAAGGCATCTCTGGTCTTCCCTGATGCCATAAGTAATGGATCTCAACTGTCTCAAACCAGTGTAGTGCTCAGATTGTCTTCGTTTATCCTATTGGAGACATAGTAACACCAGTAAAGTCTACATGAGATGTAGGCTAACTGAACACAAACTTGAAGGATGTATGTGTATAAGAAGAAAACAGAAGAAAGCAAACTTTTGAATTGTGGTAAACATTAAACATCACCACATACAGGCCCCAGGCTGTATTTAGATCTTGAACTTTTCAATCTGAACTGGGGCAGGTTGCCCAGTATGGTGAAGTGTCTGTCCTTTGGTTTAAGCAGATTATCTATTATACAGCCTGATATAAAAAGGTAACATAGTCTATTCTTAGTGATGGCATCCCCTGTAAGAGTAAGAAAGATCCTTAACAGTTCATAAGCAACCAAACAAGATCTGCTTACATGTGGCTCACAGCACAGCTCATGTCTTAATAGATTAATTGTCTCCTGGATACTTCACAACCCATTCAAGATTATTTATATCCTCTCCCACATGAGATTACAACATTCCCCTGATGGCAATTGCAGCAATGGCCTACCTGGAATAGCAGTTTGAAAAGTCTCTGATCATTCATTTTACAGGCAGCAGCCAAAGAGCAGAGCCAGTTAACTGGTCCAGAGGATCTGCCTCCACTTGGTCCACAGCACCTACTTTCAGAGGTTCTGTTTTGCACAGTGGTCTTCTGAACACTGCACAGAAGCATGAGGGAGGGAAACCTGTTTGCTGTTGGATTTGAGCACAGGGAAATAGGAAGACTTTAAAGAAATTGTACCTTCTGATGACTTTAAATAAGATAAATATTGCATAAACCTGGCGGCTACCTTAGTTATTTATGAACTCAAAAGACTTTAGTTCCTGAAGCAGGAAGAACTCAAACCTCAAAGCCTTCTGCACCTGAGCCCTGTGACTTAAGGTCATTGCATAATTGACCTATCGATATTTTCCTCTGGCTGCAAAACATATATGCAACATTCCAGAAGTCTTATCAGGGAGGACTTGTAGATATGGTATATGTGACTGAGTATCCAGCACACTTCTAAATACTGCTAGTGTCAGGCAAGCTTATATATATCAACTGTAGTTTAATGTCAGCTACAAATTTTGTCTGAACAAATAAGAATGATAATCAGTTTCTGGCAGTACTTTGTGTAACAGCCAAGCCATAAATGTACCCTTTAGGCCATTAAAACTTTGTTTTGAACTCTACTTCCTCAGACCTTTCAGAACTGGAAATTTTACATTGTCTGCTCCAGCTATAGTTAGTCTTTAAGAAAAAAAAAAAGGTGTTCTAAGGGCCTAACTCAGAGTTAGAAATGGTGAAGTATGCAAAGTAAAATTATTTGAAAATCTAACAAGACCCATTTCAGGCATAAAACTGAATCTCAAATTCAAGAATCTTGTTTAAACATAAGACCAGCTCTTCCATATGTTTCAAGTAATTCTGAAAAGTGCTTTTTAGAAACTAACTTCATACTATTCTGCTTACTCTCTGTAATTCTTTATATGAAATTTGTTTCAAAAATATTGCTGTTTACAAAGAGAACCATATGGAAAGAGTTTCATGTAATTTTTTTTTTCTGTATCATAGCTGGGGTTGATTAGTGTAACTTGTGTTTTCAAAAAAAAGCCAACAAAAAACAGGCAACCCCCCCGTTCCTTTACAGTAGTAGTTACTTTCAAATGAATGGATCTGATTTCCTTTCTAATATTTGCAGAGTAAGAAATGACTGTTCAGTTTGTCTTACCTTCTGTTGTAGTGTATTATGTTTTTCATTCCTTAAGTTATAAATCCTCATTGAACTTTCTGGTAGGGGTAATAGATTTTATTCTGCATTCCACATTGTGTTTTTCTCAGCTCTGTTTGGAGCTGTGACTTCTGTTCTGCAAGGTCTTGCCCTTTTCTTAGCCTTCAAGGAGGCACAAGGAGCAGGAGCATGACCATCTAAACCCTCAGCTTATGTCTCACAGCATTGTAACAGATGACTTCATTACTCTTCCATAAGTTATATACTGCTGTCATCAGAGCCTGACCTCAGGTTGACTTTAAAGTTTACAATATTTGTATCTTAAGAAGATGAATCAAAGTAAGATCGAAACATAAAAGTAGACAAGCTGCCATAACCTAGAACAACTTCTAAATGCGCTGACTCACCCGGCACCCCATTAAGAATGACGACGGAGTGGATTTTTCTTGTTCTTAATTCTGCCTTAGAAAATCTTTACAGAGGTGGTTTTCCTTAAATTCTGTCTCCACAGTAAAGCTCTGTACTGTACTGACTTAAAAAAAGACCCAACCTTCAAACCTGGCCAGAAGAGAGATAAAGTCATCCTTTTTTTTTCTCTTTAAAATATAAAGCTTTGCAATATAATAAGTAAATATTTTAAGCCAGCAAGCAATACCACTTGTAAAGTGGACTAAATCTAGGCCATGTAATAAGGCTATTCTTAAAAGCAAATTTTAAAGTTTAAAAATAAATAAACAAACAAAACCAAACACCAAATCACTCTACCACTGTATAATAACAGGAGCTCCCTACCTGTTCTGTTGCCCCTGTCCTGCTCATCTGAGAAGTGTTTTTGTTGTTAGAATTTGCTGGGCTGGTACCTGTGCAAGTCTGTGATTCCAGCATCTGTCTTTGCTCCACTGCAATTATTGCACAGGGTCTAGTGCAGAATCCTCATGGACATGCCCAGCATTGACTTGTTCACATGCACCATCAAGAGTTTATTAAGTGGCTCACTGGCTTAGGTCATTTGTTTTCAGTGCAAAGATGTAGGAGGTAAAGCTAAGCTGACTGGCAGAGAAGATGAAGATCCTAAAGCAGCAGATAGGGTATGGAAAAGGAAGGTGGTTAATCTCCTGAATCCTAAACCTAAAATTAAACCTAACTCTAAACCAAACCCTAATCCTAATCCTAACCGTAACCCTTTCTTTTGTTTTTAACCCTTTCTCCTTGCCCCCCTTCCCAAAGTGTGCCTGTGCTTTGTGCCCAGCAAGGCCTGTGTCCTTTGAGATTTTTTACAAGCTGGGACCTATGGCCTAGGCTGAGCTCAGCTTAAGAGCCGTTTGCAAAATCAAGGATTATTTTAACCAAATGATCTGTTGGAAGTTGTGGAGTTGCTAGTCTGTATCTTAGGAGGTCAGCCCAGGCTCAGAAACATCATAATGGCAGACTGTGTTTAGAAATTTGTGCTGTTTATTGTTGCCACGTTCTTGAGTTGTCCTTTAAAGAACATTTTGTGAGAACAGGTATCAGAGCTTCAGTGTGGTCAGAGGTTCAGTTTGGAACAGGGGAGTCTGAGCTTAATGTAACTCTCAGCCTATTCCTATTAGCTGAGCAGTTTTTAACTCTCATTATTACATTGTGCATCTAGACAGATTTCCTGGATATTGATGAGATTTCATTCTTCAATTTAGATGATGCAGGAGATGTCTGAGATGTAACTATTGAACTCATGAGAAATCAGTTTTTAAAACTGAAAGCATTTAAGTCAAACAGAGTTAGTGATATGAAAAATGAAAGGCAGTATTCTGCCAAAACCATATCAGTGACTGAGAATTTCAACTGCTGTTTGCAAATTATAGTCCTGGTGCTTACACTGTAAGTGTATATTATAGATATACCCTGCATAGAGTAATATATACTTAGAAGCAGGATGTAAGTACTTCAGTAATGTAGAATGAAAATGTGCCAGTTGAAACAGCTTCACTTGTCATCCCTGGGTTGATGTATGCTTTTATAATACAAAGTGCGTACGAAGAGGTTCAGCGTACAGCTTGCCCTGTAGCCCAAACTTGGCAGCTGACAACAGATTTGATTTTTCAGAGAACTAGAGGAAAAGTTGGGATTTAGGCACAGGAGTATCAGGAAATATCTAACCCATGTGTATAACTTAGAAGTATTCAGTCAGCAGCTGAGAAGGAGAACAGTTCAGAAGAAAATTCAAAATGAATGGGGAGCCAAAACGTAGAAGGAGGGTAAAGAGGGAAGCAATTCAAATAGATCATTAGGATTATGCCAGAGTGGGGAAGGTATATTTTAGATAGCAAAACTTATTTCTCCCCTCCATTAGTCTTCTGCATTACAATATCTCTTGTCCATCTAGTGAGGGAATGAGGAGGAAGTGGTAATGTAAATAGCTGGTTTAGATTTTTTTTCTCTTTAGGTGTTTGATTCCTGCAGCATTGCCTGGCTTATGGAAATTGGTACTGACAGGCTGAGCAACAGTGAGGGAACTGGAGTTAATCTCTTGACTGACCTCCTAACTCAGGCATTGCCAATATAGAAATTAATTAGAGGTCTTTCAAGTAATTGAGATACATTACTATTACTTAATAGACCACGGTGCACAGAAATCCTTCATTCTTTCTTGAACTAATAAGGTACGTGTTGCTATAAATCATTTGTATGGCACATAAATGCATGCTCCATGTGCCAAATGGTGCTGGCTGTGCCAAGGGTGTGTTTCCAGTGAGGCAATGGGAGCCTGCAGGGACCCAGTGGAGGCAGTGGGAGCTGCCTGCAGCTGGCACAGGCAGCGTGGCACTGGGGCTCTGGGCAGCATGGCTTTCATTAGAGGACTGCCTGCATAGCCATGAAAATGCATTAGGAACGGGATGCAGCTCTGCCTTTATGTTGGCTAGTCACCCCCATGTCACTGCCCCTCAGCCTAGTGTACTGAAACACAGGCACTGCAAGCTGCATGTGCTTCCGGACTCAGAGATTTTAGGAACGGTGCAAGTGACAACATTTAGCAGTTAGACAGCACTTTTCACCTTCCAAACTTCATATGAACATTAAGTAGTAAACGTGTTGCCATAAACCTGACAAATGGAGGTTGAAATCGCACAGTTTGGGTGGAACTGCTCAGTGACTCACCTAGAAACTTTCGTGAGCAGAGAGATGATCTGAGCTCAGGCTTCACTGACTGAGAGAGGTGCAAAATGCGATCCAGAAGAAATAGCAGACTGCTACTCTGCAGGTGGATAGTTTCTAATTCAATGTCAAGCTTTGCTTTCAAATGTTCCACCAGTAGCTGGGGAGGATGGGACAGGAAACAGCTCTTGCTTCTTGCTCACTGAGTGCTAGCAGATCCCTTGTGCTCCTCGTTATGTCAGTGTGGGACTTCTACCACTATGAAGAGTTCCCTAGTAGGAAATTTGTGATTCTTTACCAATTTTATGCAGGAGTAAACTGTGGGAGACAAGAACTGTATTTGCAGCCAGTATAACTGTAGCACGGTGCCCACAGACCTGAGCTGTGATCTGGAAGCAGTGGCCCTGTGGCACTATAGAGCTTCAAAGAAGCTGCAGGACTGCATGGGGAAGCTCTGTGAATAATCAAATGGTTAGCCCAGGCTGTGGCTGAATGTCTGTCCTCACCTACACCAGCGGGTTCACAGCTGGCTCTGACGTGTTTGCATTGCATTTCCGTCTCAGGGAAGTGATTCACAGCAGACCTGGAGAACCTGATGAAGGTTGTAAATGCACAGTTTCCATGTGTTTCAAGTGAACTTGGTGAATACTTGGAAGAGTATTCCACTGTAAATCTTTCGGGGTTTAAATGTAGTCAGACCACAGGAAATCTTCTGAACTAGTAAGAGCTGACATTTAGGAAAACCCTCAGGAAAAGGAGTGTGTATGCCTACCCTGTTCTTTTCCTTCCCTTGGTGGTCACTTGTGGCCATAAGTGTCAGAATTAGGATGCTGGTTTAAATAGACTTTTGGTCTGAACTGTTAAGGTCATTCTTTTGTTTTGGTATCAAGGGATCACCCTCGCAGTGAAATTACCTGTGAGAGGGCCTGGATAGTCATTGGGTGGCAGCAACTGAGCTACTGAGGAATGATAGTTCTGTTTCTCCAAACCTAGCAATTTTTCTTTTATCCCCAAGAACTCCTTTCCAGGAGAGCATTAGAGATGTGTCATTTTCAAACAATTTGTAATGCTTTTGCCTATTGCTGGCTCCTGTACATGTCTGGCACCATCTTACATGCCTCTCAAGCTATTAAACTCTAAACCAGAAGGATGGGTTTCAGAAAGAATATTGTTTTTTCAGAAGGGACACTGATGCATCTGAGGGACCAGAACTGGGGTTAGTGTTAGTGTTAGTTCCAGCTTTCAAGAATTTAGCTAAAATGCTGATCACCTCCCTAAGATTTGAGAGGGATAAGGATCCAGTATCTGGTTTTCCTGGCAATGATTTAGTGGCTGTTAACAAGTGGTGTACAGACAGGTTTTGGGGTTTGTTTGGGGTTTTTTTTCTACAGATAACACTCACGTGTTTCTCCATATCGTTAAACACTTAGAAAAACACATGCAAGAGCGAAGCTCTGCAGAATCCCCTCTGACATGGCTCTGGCTCATGTTTGTGTTTCCAGCTGGCTCTTGAGAACTTTACTTAGTCAGGCTTTAATCAAAGCAGTGTGCTAATTTTTCTGTTTTGTCCTTCAGTGTGCTTAATTTGGCTAAGGAACTTACTGATGGAAGACCACTAGGACTAGATTTATTGGATCTTAGTGTTTGTGACTGAGATACTGGAGCTCAGGAAGTTTATCTAGGTGAAGGTAGACATTATTGGTTCAAAGCCATATTTTGCCACAAAGTAGACTTATATTTGTCTTCCATCTCTTAATAGCAAGTCCTTAAAATTAGGAAATAAGTACTTCAGGACTTCCTTCCTTCAATCCCTATTGATGGAGCTGGTCTGCACTATTTTGTTTTGGATGAAATTTCTAAATAGTCATGGAGACAGTAAGCAACTGAGCAGGGATTACTTTATAACCTAGACTTGAGACATACCCTTGAGAAAGAAAGGATGTGGGTTGATATCCCCTAACCAGTTGGTATTTTGAAACAGATATAAGGATAACTGTTACATTTATATCACTGGAAAAATCTTTTTCAAGATTGAAAGTATTTGGCAATGTCAACCCAAATGCACAACTTTGAAACAGCTTTTCCCCCCCATCACATTTTCTAGGTTTGTTTCTTTTTCACATAGTTCTAATGTGGAAATTTATATAAGTGCTGAGTGAGTGGGAAATTCTTGTTACTATCCATTAGCATCTGATTTGTACATTTCTAAATAAGTACTGTACTCTCACAAACGATTCAGACTAATTAGCAGACAGGGAGTTTGAAAAGCAGATGTTATTTACAAAAGGCGATAGACAGGAACTTATGGAGAATAGTTTGGAAACAAAGAATAGAAGCAGAGAAACCAACAAACAATCTGGTGGTTTTTTTCTTTTTCTACTAAATTTAGAAGGCAAAGCTGCATTTTTTCCAGTGCTGTCAAAAGTGAAGTGCCTTATAAAATGGAAGAGATTTAAAGTAACTCACAAATAAATAGCTGCTGTAGCTAGAGGGAAGGAATTGCTTAGAAAATAAAGAAAAAGAAATCCTGCAGTCTGGAAGAGACTTAGCTGAGTCTAAATATGAACTTTAAGGTCACTGAGACTTTTTTCCTGAAATTTTACATCCAATCCTGTGGAAGCCAGAAAATGGAAATTCATTTCAAATCCACAATGTAATGAAGGTGTTCCTTTGGCATTTTAATTGAGTCTTGATCACCATCAGTAGCTTATCAAATTCAGTAAATCTGCTGTGAACAGAAGCGTTGAATGATATGCCTCAATGTTTCTGATTAAAAATTAAAACATTGTTGAATGATCTTTGCAGGAAAACAAATCGATGGGATTTTGTAGTTGTCTTTTCTTTATCTGTCACAAGCATTGCAACAATTATTCTTTATTTAGGTATTTTCAATTTTGCAGTTTTAAATGATATCTTTCATTTCCCACATCTTCTCAAGGTCTCGAAATTAGGAAGATGCGAGGCTAGCAGAGTAGACATTATCATGGATTCATCTGCCATAACAAGGCCAGGGACAGAATCAGAAAGTTATGAGGCTATCTGAGCAAGGAAGTGTGCAGATCCCTGATGAGAAAGGGCTTGACTAGCTTAGAATTCACTAGGTAGGAGAAAAAACATAGCTCTTGCAGTGGACCAAAACAAATTATCCCAAAATTAAAAACATTGCTTGAGTTTTACACAGGTGTGAAAAATCCCCTTGAACCACTGAAATTACGTTTCCTTTTGTCTTTCTTTCCACAGAAGTCAAACTTTAAGCAAGGTGGAAACCAGCCTGCATTTTCCCCTGTTGATTGAAATGGCAGCACGAGTGAACCTTCACTTTGCGATTCAGACAAGTCTTGGCTAATTGAAGCTACAGACATGTATATTTATAGCAAAGGTCAGAAGCTGAATTGTTAATACCCACCCATAATTAAAGAACCTGAGTTAAATTTGGTAAGGAAATATCATCTCCTACCTTGCTGCAGCAGCCAAGCTTTGTTGAAAAGCCCTAATGCATTTTACACCATTACTGAAAATTGTAGCTTGAAGTTTTGATTCCTGTCCTGAGCTCAGTTTGCAATTAGCAGTCCTCAGATAATGTACTGCAAATCTTTGTTATAAACGCACACAGCTTGGGGTTTTTTGAAAACATTTGATTGATAGAGGGCTGTTTTCCTCAGTGCAAGTGCTTTTACCAGCTGTGTATGCCATAAACATGTTGTTAATGTGACAAAATTGTTTACTTGCTCATTAAGGAATCACACGCTAATGACTGGGAGAGCCAGCAGTGTTACAGTTGAGGCAATAACAGCAGGGCCCAGGATGTGAAAGCAGTAGGTTTACAGTACATTGGGCTAAAGAGACAGGCCACCATGCAGATCATCAGACACGGCAAGCTCACGAGAGGTTCCTTACATGGATTTCTGTCTGCCTGTGTGTGGCAGGAGAGTTTGCCTCTCAGATTGCACAAGCAGCATTGTGAAGTTTGGTTTGATATCAAGGTCATACCCTTGAAATCTCACCTCCTATCTTCAGCTATGTCACTGTCTAGTAAGGTACTATGTCTCCTTGCAAATCTTCCATCTGTGAAATTCAGGTCATAATCATTATCCCAATAATACTGAAGGGAGAAATGCTCCAGTGAGTAAATTATTAGAAAGATACAAAATCTGTTTTGGCAAGTCTCCCTTGAAATTTTTCGATTCCTTAAACTGCCTCTGGCAAGAGTATTTGAAGTAAATACTGTCCAATGAAAAAAAAATTACCTCTAATTTATCATTCTGTAATAATTCCAGTCGACTTCCATGACAGCGTAATACTGAAAGTGATTAACATTTCATACCCTACCAAACAAAAACATAAATTCCTCTGTCTGGCAGGAAAGAATAGTACTATTAATAGACGGGAAAATGGTTCTGGTGCATTTGTAGAATTTTAGGTGGCCTGAAAACTGTACATAGTGTGTACTAAGGTAAGGCAAATGGCTCAATACAGTGAGGTGCCAGGTCCTGCCCTTGAGTCACAACAACCCCATGCAGTGCTACAGGCTGGGGGCAGAGTGGCTGGAAAGCAGCCCAGTGGAAAATGACTGGTAGCCAGCTGAATATGAGCCAGCAGTGTGCCCAGGTGGCCAAGAATGCCAACGGCATCCTTCCTGGTTTGTATGAGAAATAGTGTCTAGTAGGACCAGGGAAGTGATTGTCCCTCTATACTCTACTGGTGAGGCCACACCTTGAGTACTGTGTCCAGTTCTGGGCTACCCACTTCATGAAAGACATTGAGATGTTGGAATGTGTCCAGAGAAGGGCAATGAATCTGGTGAAGGGTCTGGAGAATAAGTCACATGAGGAGAGGCCGAGGGAGCTGGGGTTGTTTAGCCTGGAGAAAAGGAGGAAGGTTTGACATCAGGAAGAATTTCTTCATGGAAAGGGTGCTATGTGTTGGAATGGACTGCCCAGGGAGGACATGGAATTGCTATACCTGGAAGTGCTCAAGAAACAGCTGGATGTGGCATTTAGTACTATGGTCTGGTTGACACGGTGGTGATTAGTCAAAGGTTGGACTCAATGATCTTGGAGGTCTTTTCTAACCTAAATGATGCTGTGATTCTGTGATTTTCTGGGCCCCTAAAAATTAAAGAAGCTTTTGCAGTCACTGACATTTGGTCAAAGTGTCTCAGCATTCTGCTTTTGTAGTATTTCACAGAAGTTTTAGACTTGTACAAGTGCTTAGCTTAACAAAGTCTTTTCTTCCAGTGATTTTCCCGACCGCTTTTACTTCAGACCCTATCAGGAAAGAAAGTGGGAAGTTTTCATATGGGCTCCTGGCACGAGGGGACAGTTACCCAAGTGATGTTTGTCCTGGATGGATGCCTGCTCAAGTCACAGAGACATCAGCTGACCAGCTAGTTGGCCTGTGATGTGCATAGGATGTAACGCTGCAGACAGCACATCCCAGATGTTTAGTCACTTAATGCCACTCACCTATGCTCTTACAACAGAAGTATGTCAGAAATAGTAGTAACACATGGACCATGAATGCCTCTTTCTGTGACAGCTTGATGTCCTATGAGTTTCTGTCCTGAGTAACATATAACCCTCTGCCCTCTGGAATAACCCCTGCTCACCCTTGGGGCTTCATGGCCATCTCTCATTACTGCAGTTTGTAGCCTTCCGGAGTCCTGTAAGCCACTTTCTGCAATATCTCTTCTTTAATCTCTACCCATTAATCTCTTTTCTCTCCAAACTTTCTGTGCAGGTACAAGTGCAAATAGCAGTCCTTCCCCATGTTCCCTACATGTTTTACCGTATGAATATGTGTATGTTGATTAATGCTGTAAAGTGCTGAATTTTGCCAGTCCTGTAAGGGACACAAACACATCTGAATTTCTCAGAACTTGCAGAATTTTCACATCTTTGGGAGCTCACCTGTCTTTCCAATGTGTCTGAGGTTGACCAGTGAGCTAGAAACAGTATCAGAAGAAGCGGCTTACAAACAACGTGCCTAAAGAAACTTTTTGCCCCTGAAGAAAGCAGTCAAAAGCAGAAACAAAAAAGATTTTGAGATGGCTTTTCAATAACACAGGAGTGCACAGTATTCTGGGATAGTCAACAAAAAAATCATAAGGACTATCTGACAGTTTTCACTAATAATCTAAGATAAATATGAAAAAAAATTATAAAATATCCTTCTTTTCCATTTACCTGTTAGCTTTGTGAGCAGGGAGTGCTGTCAAGGCCCTGCAGCCCTGACTGCACCTGTGTGATTCAAGTAGTATCAGTTACAACCTGGATCTTAAAAATACAGGGCTGTGTGCCTTTGTAGATTGATGGACCTGAAAGTAGGGGACAGTGGAGTGTTGGCACTGGGGGATTTTTTTCACCTTATGAAAGCTGATGTTTTAA
The DNA here is from genome assembly GCF_000695815.1 of Acanthisitta chloris. Taxonomy (NCBI): domain Eukaryota; kingdom Metazoa; phylum Chordata; class Aves; order Passeriformes; family Acanthisittidae; genus Acanthisitta; species Acanthisitta chloris. The sequence goes on from NW_008662291.1 coordinate 15,324, forward strand.
GTTTAAGCTTGAGAATAAAGAGAAAAGGAGGAAAGAAAGAAAAGTTAAGCCTTTCAAAACAGTCAGGTGTCAGCTACAATCAAAGAATGAATAACAGTGTATGTGCTCCTGGGAGGACTTCCCACCATGGGGATTGGATGGAGGGATACCACAGAAGCTAGGAGGAGTCTCTTGAGCTGAGGAACAAATATTCACTGCCAGCAAGTCTCCAGAGATGGTGAGGACATTGATTTTGATATCCATGTAACTCACAGACAGAAACCATATTAAATAAGACTTTATTATGCAGTGGAGGTGAAAGTTTGGCATATTAAATGAATAGTAAGGTAAGGTGAAAAATGGAGTCACATCTTCAAGAAGTCCCAGGTTCCTATGTAGTCTTCAAGCTTTTTCATGTCAAAGGGGGAAATTAAGCTTTTTTAAAGCTTTCCAAGTTTCAGTTTTCATGAAGCCAAATTGAGATAAATCTGAAAATTTATATAACTTCAAAAGAGCACTTACTAAAATGTTCCTGTCATTCACAGTAATATGGAGTGAGTCAACTTGTTCCACACAGTGACCTTAACTTTTCTCATATTCCAGCAGATTTTGTACAATCCCAGGAGTATAAGTATAGTTCTGTATATCATTCTCGTTCTGCCCCACCACTCTGGTTTCTGACAAAGTACTACTTGCTGAATACTGTGTCTGCTAATTCTTTCTTTGTTGTGCTGGTTTTAGTTGGAGTAGAGTTAAATTTCCTCACAGTGGATAGTATGGGGATATGTTCTGGATTCATGCTGAACACAGGGTTGATAATGTGGAGGTGTTTGTGCTATTGCTGAGCAGTTACACAGAGCCAAGGCCTTTTCTGCTTTCTGTACTACCATGCTGGCAAGCAGGGTGGGGGTGCATGGGAGGAGACACAGCCAGGACAAGTGACCCATACTGACCAAAGGGATGTTACATATCACATGACACCATGCTCTGTATATAAAGTGGGAGGAAGAGGAAGATATTTGGAGCAATGGCATTTGTTTTCACAAGGAACCAATATGTGTGATGGGCCCTGCTCTCCTGGAGATGGCTGAACACCTCCTGCCCATGGGAAGCAGTGAATTAATTCCTTGTTTTGTTTTGTTTGTTTGCATGGCTTTTGCTTTCCCTATTAAACTATCTTTATCTCAACCCACGAGTTGGTTGAGCTTTTACCCTTTCAGTTCTCTCCCCCATCCTACTGGTGGGGGAGTGAGAGAGCAGCTGTGTGGGGCTTGGTGGCTGCCTGGGGTTAAACCATGACATTTGTGTAACAGGTAGATGCACATATTGTCTAGTTTCTTGTAGAGAACCAATGAAGTACAGTTTTATTTGTATTTTCTAAGACAACAAAATCAAAGATAGCAACTTGGTGACTCCAACTGAGATAGTAATTAAGATTAAATTATTATTTTACTAGCATATTTTAAGAAGCCTGGAGGAGTTAGCATAGCTTCCAGGAAACTGAGCTGGAAAGACATACCCTTTAAGAGTAAACATGAAAATACTGTATTTTTACCAAGTATGATGACAAACTGATGGATCTCTCCTGTGTTTGGATAGGTAAGTAGAGTGGGTGAGTTAAGAAGAGGTGAGAATGGAGTTTGCAGGGCAACTGGGAAATGAACAAATTCATTTAACCTCTTTTCCAGACAAGCTTTTTATAAAAATTGGGTGTTTCTGTTGTTATCCAACACTTGTAATACATCCCTTTATTTTAACTCATTCACTTTTATGAATAGCAGCTAACTACGAGAAGAAATAATAGTCTGAAGTGACCTTGGAGCCACTAACTGTACCTTTCTGTCTATTCCCTAAGAAGATGCCCTGGATTTAAAGACTATGTGTATTAGCACAAGTAAGAGAAAAAACCCAGCCTATTTTCTGACACTCCTTTCCTTCTACTTGTGCAGAAGGCTGACAGCCCATCTCATTCCCATTGGTAGTATCCCACCAGCTTCAGCACTGCATAGGCCTATTCTACTGGCCTTATTGTGTCCCTCATTTCTGAGCTGCAACACCACCATCCACAAGAAGTCAGGTAAGAACTGAAGTAATTTGACATTGCTAAAGTATCAAGCCTCAGTTGTCAGTTTTTGACACTTGTCTTGCAGGTATTTGTTTTGCTGGATGCTGGTTTAACTTTTTGTTTTGTAATATGGGCTTTGTAAAGGTTATTTTAAGCTTCCATACAATAGGAATAATAGAACAGAAGGGAGCAGAGCTGCTGAGGAACAGGCACTTCGTGGCTAAGTAGCAATTTCCTTGTTATTTGAAAAAGCCTGCTTGGAATGGCTATGGGAGAGCTTACAGACAAAATGATTGTGCCCTTTTTCTCTGTGATAATTGCTGGTGAGGCGGTCTTAGGGTCAGTGATTTGCTTTTCTCCTGTCTATATGGTTGTTCCACAGGTAGTCTATGAGAAATCCAGAGAAACATGCCCCAGCAGCATGTTAGGCTTCTAGGTGTGCTGAGCTTCATGATACTGGAAATGTTCTGGAGAGCAGAGCCTGCAGAATCTTGTTGCAGGCTCCCTAGATTGGAAGAGCAATGTCTGGTTTGAGATCAGAAAGACACAGTGGGTTGATTGCCTCCTCTCTCCCTTCCTACTCCCTTCCTCCAGTTTGATACCAGTTTGACCCAAAGGAAATTTCTGTGAAAATGACTATAAAAAGCTGTGCCAAAAGTGTTTAATTTGAAAGATGAACATATTGTGAGCCTGCAAAAGAAAAGGAGTACCTCATCAAGAGTGCCCAAGGACATGGCATCCATTACTGTAGCCGCTGCAGCTTTGATTCCCAAGTTTCACCAAAAGGATTGCTCAAAGGATGCATCAGTTACTGTTACTAGAAGTTACTTTCCAGCCTAAATCATATATTTGCACCTCTGAGGTCTCAATGGGCTTCCAGGTGGAAAAGTCACCAATGTATTAGCAACAGTAGGAAATCAAGGGATTGTGAAACTCTGACCAATTTTAGAGCAAATGAGCTGCATGAGAGTAAACTATCAGAATAAATGATATGCCTCAAACTACTTATTAAGACACTTCTAGCAAGTTGCTCCAGTTGCCATTCATGTTAACTTGCCTTTAACATAGTTCTAATAGTCCTTTGCTCTCTACAGCATCCTGAGGCAGGTATTGAGCTCTTTCCTCCAGTACCCAGGGACAGGACAAGTGGGAGTGCATCAAAGCTGTGCCAGAGGAGGTTCAGATTGGACATTAGGAAGCACTTCTTTACTGAGAAAGTGGTCAAACACTGGAGGAGGCTTCCTAGAGAGCTGGTTGATGTCCCAAGCCTGTCAGTGTTTGAGAGGCATTCAGACAGTGCCCTTTATAAGATGTTTTAACCTCTGGTCAGCCCTGAAGTGGTCAGGCAGTTGGACTAGAGAACCATTGTAGGTCCCTTTCAACTGGAATAGTGTATTCTAGTCTAGTCTAGTCTTTACCTGCTAGCAGTAACACAGTTTTTTTGTGAAAATGGGCACAAACCAGAATTTCAGGTATGAGTATTATTGGGTTGTTTAGATCATTCAAAAGAGACATGGACAACATTTCTCTGCTTACCCCAGCCTCTGACCTATATAATAGATAGCATCTAGTCCCTTTAGCTTTGAGTACTCTGATGCAAAAGTTGATGTAGGGCTACAATCTGGACTTTACGACCTATTCAAGAGTAGTCAGGGGTATGAGAATCTGTATAGCTCAGAGCAAGGGATCATCCTTGTGTCTAAGTTGCATCTGTGCAGTACCATTCACCCAGTGAGCAAAGGGCTTTCTGAGGTGATGAAAGCCTTTGGCAGTCCAACTTTCCAGATGGAAACATCCAGTTCCTAGGAACCTTATAGTGAGGTGCTGAGATCATTCATCAAATAAGCAGTTTGTTACCCGTGGTCTGCAAGGATCCAGAGCCCTGGAACAGGATAGCAGCAATACTGATGGAGTTGTGGTGAGGTCTCAGAAGTACCAAGAAGAGGGTAAGTCAGCTGAAGTTGCAAATCTCTAGAGACTGGAGTGGAGAGGAGTGGCAGCAATAAGAAGGTCATGATGACAACCCCTGAAGCATGCAGCACAGAGGAGCTGTGTCAGAGAGGCTGTTGCTATGATATTTCTTTGGATAAACATCTGGAGTCCTTGGGCTTACTGACGTGGTGCTGCTCCAAGAGCCAAAATCTCTGTTGCTACTTAATTGAAACCCTATTGCTTAAAGAGCATTCAGCACCACCTCAGCTGTGAAACTACTGCCTTGAATGAGTGTAGCATCTCTGAGACGAGACATCCTTCATATCAGATTCGGTCACATGCAGAAAAGGAAGATAGTTATGTGGTTTAATCTGAAATGGAGATCCTTGCCCTTGGCTTCCAGAGACTGCAATTTTGTCCTCTGGCAAGTCACTTTAGAATAATCTGATTTTAGTGGCACATACCCAAAACAAGTGCCTTGGCTCCCAGGCTGTGGGTGTGGGTAAGAAGCAGAACATGTTAGGCAGTACATAGAGAGAAGGGCACAAGACTACCTCTCTGACTCAATGAACCTGCCTTTTATTTTGCTTTTCACTCCACGTTAAAAACAAAAACAACAAAACAAAGCATCCATTGATTTCAGCTCCAGCCTCCAGGAACAGACAACCTGTTTTTCTGTGTTGTTTATCTCTCGGAACACCAGCTCTAAAATGACCTGTCCAAACTTTACAAGTGCTTGACATTCTGAAAACTGTATTCTGGGGATCTGGAGTCAAATAGTGATGCACATGTTATAGGAGGCACCTAATCTTGGTTTTAAATGAGATTATGAGGCCAAATTAAATGCTGCCAGTTAGAGTCCATTAACAGTCTTAGTGGTATGTGCCATGTAAGTATTAATATGGCTTTGTGGGAAGGACACGGCTCTGTCAGTGCCACATCTGAAATACAATTCAGAGCTGCTTGTAGTTTTGTCCCATTGGTGTTCAAACAAGAGGAAAGCTTTGTGTGTGCTCTAAATCGATTTTATTCAGGTGTATTGGAGAAAAAGCTGAAGAGCAGAAAACACCATCCACTATTAGGAGAGCAGTTTATCTTTCTCCTAAAATGCTTTCTTTATTCAAAAGTACTTTCCCACAGAGAGCTCTGTGTTTCCATTACACCTTTGGTATGTGTCTTTGATTTTATCAGCTTGCCTCTAATTTCTCTGTCAGGGTTTGGTAAGCTGTGGACTGTTCATTTAATTCAGCAGCTTTGAAAATAATTTTGAATATTGTGTATGAGTCACTGTACTGAAGAGAAAAGGATGAAAAGGAGTAAGTGTGGAGAAAAATGGTGGTGTTACATGTGAAAGGGGAGACAGATGCTCACATATGCAGCAACCCAGGGGCTCCTCCTGGAATAAGAGACCAGTGCTGAGGGGGTCTGCAAAGACAGAGGACAGTAGAGTCTGCTCTGTCATATCCAAGTCCAACAAGGTCACTTATGGGAGCATCTAGATTTGGCAGCAGTCTTCTTGTCATTAAAGAAGATTGGTCTGTTCCATGCCACGAGAGAAGGCAGAAGACAGATTCCCCAATAACCAGCAAGTCTTGCTCACAAGTTCCCACAACCACAGTGTTCTGAGACTTGGGAGCCCAGTAGCACCAGCTAGAGCTTATGAGTATCCCTGATATCCCCGAGAGAAGATAAACCAAAGTACTCCAAATTTCCTTTTCCTAGAGCAAAGCCTCCTCTCAAGTTCCTAGCAATGCTTTCCTTGTCTTTGAAGAAGATGTAGTGTAATTTATCTGAAGTTGGTTAACCACTGCACATTGCTGGTTATCTTGCATGCTGACCCATGAAACAAAGAAACAAAGCATGTTTCTGCCTTTCTAGCCTACTACACATGCCCGGTTCCTTTCCTTCTGGCCTTGCCAGCAACATTTCATCTTCTTTAACTGTAAGGATTTTTTATATGCATCCACTGGTCAGCCATGTTCTTGTCTTTGCAGTGCTGGCTCTCTTCAGATTCTGCCTCTGTCCTTCTGGCCTTGTCATTTCTATTTTGCTGTGCTACTGGATGTACATCAGGCATATTGATCTTCTATAATACTGCTTACATTGCTGTAAACCACCCATTTACTCTAAGGGAAATGTCTGTGGGCTAAAACTGTGAGGCAGTTTTCTGGCCCTTGTTATCCCAACCAAAACATGGATTCAGAAGTAAACTCAGGCAGCAAAAGCAGCTCAGCTTTTGCTGCAAGGGAGTCAAATCAGCTGATCACAGTAACCCTTCTAAGTTCTTTTATTAGGGTCTTAGACTTTGTGTATCTGTATAAGCTGTTTCAATGTGTTTTTCCAGTTGCAAAATGTCTCCTATCTCCAAGCACAATGAAAAATTACACTGTAACTTCTAAGCTCATAAGTAAAGACTTCTTAATTACAGAAAAGGTAAAGAGACAGCTACTGCTACCACACAGGAAGTATTAACGTGTGTATTAGGCAGAAGGATTGTACTTGTTTCCCTGGACCTTACTTTTCCATGGTACAGAGAGATCAATGGGAAAAAGAAGTTTAAAGACAGATGACAAGACTGAAGAAAAGCTAATTGCCTGAAGCAGTTAACTAGGCTAAAGATGTCGATTGTTCAAATTCTCATCCCAAGGAGATTTCACCCAAGGGACACCTTAGTATGTTGTTAAGAAGGAGAGAAACCTTAAGGGAGGAATTCATGAAACAGTTTGGGAATCTTAATTCTAGTGAACTGCCAGGACCATATGGTGTTCATCTCAAGCTGTGAGGGATCTCAGCTCCAAAACTGGAAAGCTTCTGACAAACACATGCAATATATCCCTTAAAATAGGAGCTCTCCCTGGTTGCTGTAGAGTGTCACCAGGGAGCATCACTTCCAAACTGCAACAAAGACTGACCTTGCTAGTTGCAGGTGAATGCGCAATAACCTACATAAAGTGGACACATTTCAGGCTATTCAGAAGGGAAGCATATACTTAGAAAAACATCCTTACATCATCTGACCAACAACACAGTTTCTGCTGAAAGTCCCCAGCTGTTTTTTTAAGTTATTAGAATATTGAGAGGAAAAAAATCTAGCATATTATCCAGGTTTTTAGGAGGTTTTGATGACATTTTTAACATAAAGTACCTTTTTTTTTGTTATACAGGTAAATTTTTGTCCCTAATTAAATACTGGCTGGGCACCAAATGTTCTAAGTCCTGGCTGTTTTTCAAAATGTAGGTCACCTAGCAGTGGCATGCAAAGACATGTGCTGGGATTGCTCTTGTAAGATTTTGTTAGTGAGGCTCAGTTGAAGATGTGGTCATTACATATCACTATCTATGTTAGGAAAAACTAGAGTAGCACACAAAACCTAGAAAGACTTAATTCAGTGAACAAAATGGTAGGCATAATTTAACTTATATACATACAGACTCACATACAATAGGAAGAAAAGTCTATTTTTTTCGCAGATGGTCTTAAACCTAAACAAGGAAGTTTTCCTTCAGAACCAGAGATCTAGGAGTGATTATTGACAGTAGTTCAGCCTGCTTCACCCAGGCAAAAAGAGAAATAGAAACGTGTGCTTTAGGTTCCCAGAAAATGAAAGCTGTAGTCACATGCAGCAACAATTTGAATATCCTTAAAACAAATGAAATAATTCTGCAGAATTCAGCACCAATGGCACATCATAAAAAGTGTGGTTTGCAAGACCTAAAGGATTAGAACATTCTGCTACCATTAGCAGCTTTACAGCAGACAAATTATAGGACCAATAGCAAACATCAAATTCTGGGTTATAAACTTCAGTGAAATGAAGAAAAATTCCTTCTGTAGAATTGTACAATAAGAGGGGCATAATTATAGTTGAACAGAGGTTACCTTCCTCTGATACAGAAGAGTGACCTGAACTGGTGAGTTAATATGTAACTTTGCTGTTGAATTCTGATGATCCATCTTAGGCTCTTGTATTTCTGAGGAAGGCAATGACTGTCTGTGGGCTTGCAATGATTGCTTGTGTTTCCTCATTAGACATTAGTATTTTACAGAGAATGGAAGTTCAGAAGAAGTCAAATGAAATTGTTGGCAATTTAAAATGTTGTCTGCCTCTTTTGCCCTTTTTATATTATGTATGGTTAAAAAAAAAGAAATTGCATTTTCTGCTTTATAGCAATGATTTCCAAAGTAAATGTAACCCACTCTGTTAAGTGTTTTCATTGAAGTCCCAAAAGTAAGCTGTAGTTACTTCATAGTATGAAGGTCAACTTCAGTCTCAGAGTTTCACAATTTTTCAAGGCACTTAATTATATTTTAATATGTCATAGAAAATATAAAAGCATAGGAACTGTTTTTAAAATGAAGCTGGGAAAAAAGAGAATAATTTCTTTCAATCACAAAAGTCACTGATGTAACTGCTATTTGCTATTGTGAGCCTGATTACCCTTTTACTCAGTGTATTCCCACTTCCCACTAGACTTAAAGAAATAAGTCTTTTCTTCTCTTTTCTTCTCCTTTTTTTTTTTTTTTGCTTTTATTCATTGAGGGAGAATTGTAAGACATAGAATAGACTATTGATGTACTAACATATGTAGTGCTCAGTTAAAACATGTTTACAGACGTAACAATTACTATCATTTTTCTGATATTAAATTATACCTGCTGAGATCTGATAAAGACTTACTGAAGCCAAATCTTTAAACAGCAGATAAAAGGGTTTACAAACACGTGATGTGTCATTATTCAAACATTGTTTGGTATTTAGTCTTAGTTTAAAGTCATCTTTGAGAACTCAGACTTTGACTAAAATTTTCAGATGCAGAAACATCTGTGTGTGTGTATATATATATATACACATTATATACATACACATATATGTTCATGGCAAATACACATTGTAAATACCACCACACATGGTTTAAAGAAGGGTCTAGCAGGAGGGCTTGCCTTTGAGATCTAAAGACTGAAGGAGTCACACTTTGATTGTACATGCAGTCTGTTCTTTCTCTCAAAAAGTGCCATTTCTCCATTAAAAGGGTAGAAGACAAAAAAAAAAAAAACCTCCACAACAAAATATGTTCATGGCAAATACACATTGTAAATACCACCACACATGGTTTAAAGAAGGGTCTAGCAGGAGGGCTTGCCTTTGAGATCTAAAGACTGAAGGAGTCACACTTTGATTGTACATGCAGTCTGTTCTTTCTCTCAAAAAGTGCCATTTCTCCATTAAAAGGGTAGAAGACAAAAAAAAAAAAAACCTCCACAACAAACATATAAACCGAAGTGCCATTTCTCCATTAAAAGAGTAGAAGACAAAAAAAAAAAAAAAACCTCCACAACAAACATATAAACCAATAGTTACAAGTTAGGTGTTTATCTGTGAACAGTTCCTGGATTGTTCTATGCACATAGGTAGGAACACAGTGGTACTAGGCAACCAGGAAACTCCAATGTGATCATTCATTAGCAAAAGTCTCTTGATGTCTGGGAAGAATAGGAAAGTAGTGAACAGAGACATAATTGTGCATGATTTTTTCCCCAAAAAAGGTTTACCTTCTTGAAATTAAAATTCCTTTCTCTTGGCTGACCTAACACAGTAAGATATCGTTGATATTCAGACTCAGTAACTAACTTGTCTCAGTGGCTAAATTAGAAAGCACTGCGAATAAATCATGTACTATGTTTAGAGCACTTCTGCCTGTCATGATCAAAAGTGTTGTGATAAAGGTAATGGATTACTCTCTTCACTTGCTGTAATCACAGGGAGCATCAGCAGCTGCGGGACCTAATGTGACCAGTACAAATTCAAGCACTGACGTAGTCGTGACTCTGTGAGGCTGATTTCCAGGCTATGAGGAACAGACTGTGTGGAGCAGTTGGTCTGAGGTCCTTGCTTTGTTTTCACTCTGGAGCACTCAGCATAGCTGACAAACGAGCTCATTTTCTGGGTGTGGTTCTCCAGGGCTGGGAAGGACAATTACAAAGTTCTCAGGGAATTCTTTTTTGGAGTGCTGAGTATCGATGAGCTGGTGATTGTTTTGTCTAGTTTGGTGGTGCCAAGTGTGATTTTGATGTGCAGCCAGAGTCAAGAAGACCTTGCTTCCCATGAGCGGGTTTTTTTGACTAAGATTTGCTCTGCAAGGCAGCTGGGCATTATTGCTCCACTTTATCCTTCCTTCTGGATCTCTCTCAGTTGGGGGCAGACAAGAAGCAAAACAAATGAGCAAGGATAAACAGAATCCAAGAAACCAGTCAGGTATTTATTACATAACCAGGTTTATACCAGGAAAAGGGAGGGAGCCAAGACATATACATATGGCTCTGGATTTCTTCCAGAGGTTTCTGCAGACCAGGAATGCTGTTGTTGTTCACTGACACAGCTGACCTGGACCTCTGTCCGGAAAGGGGACAGGCAGAGAAGGGTGGGGGTGTGTTTGTCTTTCTCTCCTCAGTATGAAATGTGTCTTCTTTCCTCTGCCATTGGCACTTCTTGCAACCGTGTCTGCTTGCAAAATCACCATGTCCCCTGTGGAATGATGAGGTTGTTCGAATCCCAAGCTTGAAGGGATGGGCTGCTGCGTGACATTTATATTTGTTTTGCTTTGTGTTTGGATAAGGTTTTGCTTTTTGGTGCCTATGAGGAAGTATTCTAAATACATCTTTTGTTTCTGTAATGGCAATGTCTGAAGTGTTCCCTTCTGATTTTCATTTGCATCTGGCTATAGAGTATTTTTGATTTCCTCCATTTGCTAGCCTGGTTTAGGTCTGATCTGCACTCAAGGACTAAGAACCTTTCGAAAATGTTGTGTCATCCTACAAATAGTCCCTAATAGGTCTAGTGCCTGTTTAAAACATAGTAGTTTACAGTACATTTAATAACTTAATGAAACTAACTGGTTCCTTTTGAAGTGATTTACCACTGCAGTGCCCACAGGCAGGTTTTTTTAAGGACAGGTTAAACGTGTGTGTATAATTATATATATAATAGCTAGGAACAAATACATGTCTTTCAGCATTAATTTTAGAGCATTGAAGACATTTAAAGCATTTAGGGGAAAAAAGCATATCAGGTTTTTTGACACATAAAGTCTTCAAACAAGATGATATTTTTGAAAATACCTGTTCATTGCTCCCCAGGGGTCTTTAAGTCCTTTCAGTGTTGAGGGTATGGGGACAGTGGACCACAGACAGTGGGATAAGGGCCAGGAAGTCTTGCATCTGCCACTGTTTCAATGAGTGCTTCTGTGTGTGTCACACTTTATGCCAAATCAGTTGGCAAAGGGACAATTTCTGCTTGTAACAGTTAGCTATGTGCAGTTCCAAACAGCACAGCTTCCACTGGTGTCCTGTGCAGGATGAACTCACGCATAGCCGATGGCACACCTTACCTCTAACTCATATACAGAGGAGTGTTCTTCTCAGCACTCATCACCTACTGCCTGGATTAAGGCACTGAAGGCAGGCGTGGGCACGCAGCAGTGTGGTGGCTGGCTGGGCTCCAGGGGCTGTTCCTCATGGAGAGCAGTGCTTCATCAGGCTCCCCTGTGCCTTTCGGGAACACACACATTGTGGTGCATGTTGAGTCATCACGTGGCTCATGTTCAGTCTAGTCCTGTCTCCACTCCCAGTCCTCTGTGTGACTCTGTGGTGGGGATGATGACAGGCCTTACTTTCTGCCTTTGCTCAGGTATCAACCTGTAACACCCTGGTCTGCTTAGTGGGCTGAGGGGAAGGTAATTTTGAATTATTCTGGGCAGTACACGGGAGAAAAAACTCAGTTCTCAGGAGGTTCAAGAAGAAATAATTTTGACTTATGAACTTTGGGTCATCCGTGTGGAATAAGACACTTGGCAAAAGGCAAAGCAGTAAACTTCACAGCATGCAAACTTTAACTCAGCTACCTTGAGAGAACAAAGCCCTTAGCCAGGCACTGATCACGGCCTGTAGTGAGTCATTAAAGGGATGGTGCTCAGTGCAACTTGTAACTTGATACATTGCGAAGGAGAAAAGAAGAGAGAAAAAGGCAAAAGTAGAGAGAAGAAAAGAGAAAAGTAGAGAGAAAAAGAGAAAAATAGGGGAGAAAGAGAGGTAGATAGTCACCACCCGTGGATCCAGCGTGGTCTCATCAGCTTCCAGCCCAGGGCAGTAGTGCACATCTGGCTGGCCCTTTACGCATTCCCTTCACCCAGGGCCCATCCCAGCATCAGCTCACACACATGCTGTGCTTTAGGATGAGCCAGGGTGCTTTGGCATCCATCTCAGGGCTTGCAGCCAGGCCACGTGGTCGACCACCACCATCTCAGGGCTCAAATCAGAGCCCTGTGGTCACCGAGGCCATTCCAGTGCAGACCTGCAGGTACCTGCTAAGGCTCACAGGGCTGGGGGAGCAGCACACCACCCCCACCTATGCAGAGCTCAACCTCTTCCCCCCACCGTTTTCCCAGCTGGTTGTTCTGCGACAGACAATTTTTCCTCCTGTCCCTAACACAACCCAATGCTCAGAAAATGGGAGCAAATACTTCTATTAATGTCACTGTGGAACTGCATTGTCCCTCAGGTAGAAGTACCTTACCTCGCATATGGGCTAGGGAAGCCCAGAGAAGTCCAATATTGCCTAGGAATACACCATTTCAGAAGAATCAGACTCTGGTGACTCTGTTGTCACTTTACGGTGGCCAAAAAGGGAATTTGGATCTGTCTGAATAGTATCTCTGTAAGAAAATCACTCTGGGTGAAGTCACATTGCTGCCCTTGCCCAGACCCACTCAGCAGGGCTCAGAGAGGCTGGCTTGCTGCTTTCCTACCTGCTTTTAAACCCAATAAGAAGAATCACTTTCTCTTTCAACAGCAGTTTCCTGCAAGGGTAGTGTGAAAAATGTTCCTTACTCATTCCTATCTCTGTAGTAATGTGTAATGAATCAGTCTGTATCTGAAAGTTCCTAATATATACATGCACCCTAAGAGCAAAACCAAACCTAATGTTGATGACAACACTATGTTAAGTGGAGACCTGAGCTGTTCTAGACCACTTGATCAAATGCAATCCGAACTTAATGTATTGAAACTTGCCTCAAAAGCTCTGCAGAGACCCTTCTAGAGTCTTTGTTTTAGCAAATGGGGAAGAGATGGCTTAGATTACTAATGCCACTGGGGCTAGCAAATTTTTTCTGTCCAGACTGCTATGCAGAAACTTGTCCCACTTCTTGCTGCTCAAGTGACTGACTTGATGTTCAGCAACTCTTTGAAAAGGAGGCAAGCTTAGAAATGTTGATTTCTAACAAGATCTAAGCAGGATGATGAACAGCATTAGCAGATATGTGCAGAGCGCCAGGAAAATTGTTCTCATGAATATTTAGACATCTGAGAAGGATTCCCGTACACACATTCAGTTCCACGTGCTTACCTTGCTAGAAGATACATTGGAGGCACAACTAGTTGCATCAGCTCCGTGGCATGGGTCCAGCTGTAACATGTAAGCAGTGTTCTTCCGTGAGCAAGGACAGCTGCTTCTGCTATCAGCCACACCTGGTCATTAGTGAGCAATTTTGTACCCATAACCATAAGGCACTGAAATTTATTTAGTGACAGCAATGTTTAATTTCATGTAGGATTGCTTCAGAGACAGAAGTTCAGAGGCACTGACTACAACAGGGGTGATATGTGTATTTTTATGTTTCCGGAGAGAAGCACCTAGTGTGACACTGGAGTGTTAAAGATGTAGAAGAAAGGGGAATTAAGGGAGAAAAGAACTGGGAAGGAGGAAAGCACTTTGAGTTTATTCCCTGTATTACAGACAAAGTTCATAAAATATTCAGCACTTGAACTCTGAGTATGTGGTCAGAATTTCCTCTCACTTCTGAATGACCTACTGCGCAAACATTGGCTTGTTGATGTATAATAGCAGCCTTCAAACAGGATATTATGCAGCACTCTAAAATAATCTAAAACTCATTTGAAATAGCCAGGTTAATCCCCATCACCTGTGAGCAAGGAATAGAAAATAAATTATTCACAACCCATTACTTCCCTAGTAAAGCACCACAGATTTTTGCAACTGTTAATGTGGCTGGAATCAATTAAACCGCTGTGCATTCCTTTAGAGTCATAAAGTATTTTTAAGTTTGAGTTTAAACGTGGACAGTGGCATACTTTTAGCAATATGAATTCACAGCATGTGTTTTAAGGTGCTTTGGACCAATAAAGACTTGTTTAGAAAATAAACCCATTAAAGGCAGAAAGGAGAAAATATTTCCATTTAAAGAAGAGGGCTTGGACATGTGGGGGTTGATTTTGGCTTAAATCATACCAAGTGAGCTGGTAGGCATGATGAGATGTGGATTGAGACACAAAGCTTACTTGAAAGAAACAGTTGCATCTGGTTAGTTTATATGAGACAAAACCAACAAAAGTCATAGTTGCACAGTATCAGAAACCTTCTAACATGAAGAAATATTAATTAGACTTATTTCCATTTAAAATTTAATTATTTAGCTTTAAATAAATGGCAAACAGAAATGTGTTACAGAGCAAAACAGCCATCTCTCTGTATTTCCCCTGCACTGTCATCAGGGCTGGATCACCCACAGCCAGGTTTTCCACCTGCCAACAATTAAGTACCTCTTCCTGTAAACCCTTCAAAAGATACATCCTCATAACCTGTTTTTACATTTTTTTTGCTGTGTGTTGGAGGGAGACAGAAGAGAAAAGTATGCTAGGAAAACAGCCCTGAATAGGGGGGCTGAAAGGTCAATTGCTTCCCAAAAATAGGGATGGAGAGATGGGGGAGGACAGTTTGCTTTGTAGTTAGAGGCAATAGAATTTCACACATTTTTTTTTGTCTGTGAGATTTCCTCTCCTTTTTGGAGGTGACTGCACAAGCTAAATGACCTCTCTGGCTGACATGTCTGGACAACAGGCATACTGGTCACTTTCAAGCCTCCTCTTGGACATGTTCTCTAGTAAGGTGGACTTCACAGTTGCTGAGAGGGTCTCAGTTTTATTATCATCCTTTTGTCATGAGGGGAAAATACTTCACAGGCAGCTCTCTGAGGCTGCTAGGTCTGCTACTGTCTTGTCTCCACCATTCCCAACCACCCTGCTTCCATCTGTTCTCCTAAATATGCTTCTGAGAGGTGAAAAGGGATACTTTTGTCTGTGTATTTTGCTGTCAGTGATCACAATAACGGTTAATCCCACAGCATTTAAAACATGATTCCAGTTGTACGTTTAACTGCCTTTAGAGTCATTATTAGGACAATTCTTTTGCCAGTCAGAAGAACATAAATGCTTGTCAGACCTCTTTGGAGTCAGGTGTGTAATGTGCTGGATGTGAAAATAAAGCGTTTCATTTTCAGCCCTGTCAGCCAACAAAGCCATGCTGAGCTTTTCCAGTCCTGCATATCCCAAAAGGGTATTACACTGAGCTAGTGAGTGGCCTTGGAGAAGGAAGGCCTGAAACCCAAGAGCAAACACTGACACTTTGTATGACCCTGGCTCAATGGAGCTGCTAGCATGCATTGGCTTGGCCAATAGCTGCAAATGGGTTCCTCTGGAGCCAGCTTTTTGTTTCATGTATCTCATAAGATTATAACCACACCTAAGCTAAACTTCAGGATTTTTGGATACACTTTTGATCCTCTCTTTTACCCTATGAAACCCTGTTGCTGTTAATGCTGGAGAGATTTCAGTAGCTCTTGCTTTTTTCAGAGCTCTTGCTTTTTGATTTCAGAGCTCTTGCTTTTTTTTTAAATTTATTTGTTCCTAATAATCTTGGCTTCCTTTGGTTTATTTTGAGAGAGGAAAGTAATGCTCACAGGCATCAAAGCACCTCAGTTTCTGGAAGGCTGAATCATTTCCATGACTCCTGTTGCTCCTCTTGGAGGAGCACAAATGAGGAGGATTGGTGTGGAGAGAGAGGTTCTGGCCAGGTAGCCCATGTGATACCAGAATAGACAGGAGACAGCAAGAAGTCAAGAGATCAGTGGCCTTTTATGAGGGAGAGTAGTGAATGAACTGAAAGAGATGAGCAATGTGTTTTGTGATGGTAGGGGAGGGAAGATGCAGGTGAGCACAGATGTGGTGGCAAGGGGGGACCTTGGGATAAACAAGGGAAAGGAATGTGAAGTGGGATTGTCTGGTCAAGAAAAGATGGCTTTCATTGAAGTTCTTTGTCTTTTAGTGCTCTTAGAGCCAAGTCAGCCTAGTGGATTTTCTCCTTGAAATTTCAAAGCGTCTGCATTAGAATTCCTTAAGGATGTTATCTCACAGAGACACTGAGGCTTCCTGAGTAGTGTCACTTACCTGCCAGAGCTCCTGACTTCTGTAGACTTTCATCGAGTATGGTGGTTCTGCTATGGTCCTTACTTGAGAAAGTCTTGATCCTTGGTAATCAGTTATTGATTCCCCCAGATCCATACTGTCCAAATACTTTTTCTGTAATGCATTATGGTGTTGCACATAATATAAAACTAAAAAAGTGGGTGTTGGTCTTGACTCAATCACTTTACCCTGAATAGTTCCCCTTGTACCACTTCTTTCTAGGTGTTGTAATTAACACTGTTCTGGGACCTGTTTGGTTTTGGCACCTTTTTGAAATTTTCTTTTAGCTTTATATTCCTACAGATTAGTGTTGCCATTGTTTTTAACTGTGCTTCCTGAAGGGAAAACTTATGCTTTTATTAGGGCAAATATCAGGACAACATCTTGACAATTTAAAAGTTCCTCTGTTTGTTAAGGGTTCCTCTAGCACAAACTCATTTTAAAGAGTGGGGAGCATGGCAAGAATAGCTGTCTTGAATTTTATGTCAGCTGCAGAATCCCATTGCAAAGATGTGGTCATAGGTAAGAGCAACAAGGGAGGGAAGTCCTGAGTGGAATTTTAACTGTTTCCAGATACCATATAAATGACAATTCCAGATACTGTTTGCAGAATTACTTGAAGTGACAGCCATGGTGACACCAGAGTGAATGAAGTCAGATGCATCTAATCATAAAGCCGTGTGTCTGCTCCAGGAGGGTGACCACAAACATTAGGACTTCTTTCTAAGCATACTATACTAGTAACAGACATTTAATAAGGTTTGGGATTTTTAAATTTAATTTAAAAACAAGCATTGTCGGTTTAACAGCTGTTTTATAAGGCTTGTTTTAAGTTTTTTTTTTAAAATTTCACCATGTTCTTCCTATGCCTGTGTAGCTGAAGAGGAGAACGTAATGGAATTGACTTTCTAGTGTATTTTAGGTTGAGAAATACAGTGGATGGAAGAAGCACATGTACATGCTTTTACTTGGCAACTAGATAGGCCATTTCTTAACAGGGTCTGATTAATAACTAAACCCAATAGGGTGACAGGGACTGAGGTATATTGTGAATAACCTCCCCCTGACTGGAGGTCACTTTTTCTGTTCCATGTATGGCCATCAATAAAGTCACATTGCCCATTAAAAGGTTTGTGCTCATGTGAGAGCATGGGAGATCTCATGGGAGATCAACACCAGCATGGATTACAGATTTGTAAACACAGCAATTCCTATAAATAAACAAACTGAAAATTTTACTTAGAGAAACCTCAGTTAATAATAGTTAATAATAGATATGGCAGCAAATATCTATTGTAAGGACACTGGAATTTGTTCAAATTATCAAATAAGGAATCTTGTTTAAATTAATAACATAAGCATGCTTTTAAAGCTACACACAAGGTGCTTCTGAATACTGCCACTAGGGCTACAGACGATGAATCAGGGAACATCTGATTGTTCATTAAAATGTCAAGAAAGGAAGAAGAGGGATGATAAGACAGGAAAAAGCAGGTCCACAGTTGTTTTGGTTAGCCCTTGGGTTGCAAACTCTTCAGTGTGTTGTTCTGAAAAAAGCTTTCAAGGGAAGAATTGACCTCATTTGTGAACTCTGTAACCCTCAGTGATAATCACAGGGTTCTGCTCCTGCAATTCACTTAAAAGGTAGGAAAGGCTTGTTGTTGTAAGAGACAAAACATTTTCTTTTCTTTTCTTTTTTTTTTTGTGCAAAACAGCACAAATGGTGATGTACCACTCCCTGAGGGATGAAGTGTTGATACAAGCACCTAACTACAACAATGGATGATGGAGTGAGGAGGGAGTTGAGATCATATTCTCATGTTTGAAACAGGAACATGGTCTTATGTGGAGCTAAATCCATACATTTTACCTTCTATAGTTCTTTGGTCTTTAAGTATGGCCTGCAATTTATAATTTAGGGCCATGTTCCAGTAAACAGTTTGCATTATTTATTCTAAACCCCAGGTAATAACAAGAATATTAAAAGAGGGAGGCTCATAAGTATTATCGCAGTGTTAGCTTTCATTAAAGTAACACAGGTAGACTTACAGCACTAGGAACAATAAAATGCATAGCCAACTAGAAGAAAAATCATGCCAGCATTGTTTGTCCTGGGGTTA
>NW_008662292.1:0-981 GCF_000695815.1 Acanthisitta chloris
AATCAAATCCCCTTGAGGTACACACCACTCTTCCTCATCCTTCTGCATTGCTCAGCAAGTGCACCCAAGTCCTTGAGTGAAAGCAATCCAATGGATGGGTTTGCCTTTGCCTGAGGCAGGACTGATCCAGACTGTCTTGCCTACAATATTCCTCAGATGCACCACGGGGATTTTATCCCATTCTATGGTAGCTGGAGGGTTTGATTGGACAGGGCCAGCTTGGTTGGGGGAACCTCTGGTGCTAACTAATGTAGATCCCAATGTTTGAAGATTCCACCACACATTGCCTACAATGTGGCCTTTAACAATCCATTGTACAGCTCAATTTTCCCAGAGGCTGGTGCATGGTAGGGAGTATGATACACCCATTCAATACCATGCTTTTTGGACCAGGTATCTAGGAGGCTATTTGGGAAATAAGCCCCATTGCCTGAGTCAGTTCCTTCTGGGGTGCCATGTCACCACAGAACTTGCTTTTCAAGGTCCAAGATAGTGTCCAGGGCAGTGGTGTGAGGCATAGGGTACACCTCCAGCTATCCAGTAGTGTTTCTACTATCATGAGTATGTAGTGCTTGCCTTGGAGGGCTTGGAGGAGTGTGATGTAATCACCCTGCCAGGCCTCCCCATATTTATATTTCAACCACTGTCCTCCATACCACAGAGGCTTTAGCTGCTCAGCCTGCTTGGTTGCAGTGCCTGTCTCACAGTTAATGTGAGATGGTGTCTGTGGTTAAGTCCACCCCTCAGTCATGAGCCCTTCTGTATGTTCCATCTCTTCCCTGATGACCTGAGGCATCACCGAGCCAGAAATAAGTCACCCTCATGCTGCCAGTCCAGATGCACCTGAGACACTTTATTCTTGGCAGCTAGATCCATCTGTCCACTGTTGTGATGCTCTTCAGTAGCCCAGCTCCTGGGTACGTGTGCATCTACATGATAGACTTTTACAATCAGCTTCTCTCCTCTGGCAGTGATGTCCTG
>NW_008662292.1:1001-2541 GCF_000695815.1 Acanthisitta chloris
CGGGTTTACCTCTGCACTGCCAATTGATCTTTTCCACTGTTCTAGCCACCCCCACAGAGCATTTGATACCATCTGTAGGTCAGTGTAGAGCTACAACACTGGCTATTTCTCCCATTCAGTGATATCTAAAGCCAGCAGGACAGCTTTCAGATCTGCAATCTGATTTGATTGTGTTCGTCCCTCAATAGCTTCTGCAACTCACCACATAGGACTCCATATGGCAGCTTTTCATTCCTGATGTATCTCTACAATACGGCAGGAGCTGTCAGTGAAGAGACCGTATCGCATTTTGTTCTCTGACAACCAATTGTATGGTGGGGCCTCCTCAGCACGTCACCTTCTCTCCTTCCTCTGATGATAGTCCAAAATATTTACGTTTGGGCCAGTTTGTGATGAATTCCAAGATCCCTTGGCAGCTGGGGTTCCCTCGCCAAGCTCGCTCTGTCATCAGAGTGACCCACTAACTCCACATAGCATCAGTGGCATGGTATGTGGAAGGGACATTCCCTTTGAACATCCAGCCCAGCAGTGGCAGTCAGGGTGCCAGGAGGAGCTGTGCTTCAGTGCCAACCCCTTCTGAAGCAGCTCGAAGCCCTTCATAAGCTGCCAGTATCTCCTTTTAGGCTGGGTTGTAGCAGACCTTGGATTGTTTGTATCCCTGACTCCAGAACCCCGAGGGACATCGTCGGGTCTCCCCTGTGGTGCTTTTTGCCGGTCTCCAGTAAGGGTCATTCTCCTCAGGTGCAGTGTAGAGCACATTTTGTCCTGTCCAGACTGGCCCAAGGGTTACTGCATGAACAATCTCCTGATTAATTTGTTAAAAAGCTTGTTGTTTTTCAGGGCCCCACTTAAAATCATTCTTCTCCCAGGTCACTTGGTAGAGAGGCCTGACAATCTGTCTGTGATCTCAGATATGCATCCTCCAGAAACCCACAGCACCTAGGAGAGCCTGTGTTTCATTTTTGCTGGTCAGTGCAGACATAGCTGCTATTTTGTTGACCATATCTGTTGGGACCTGACAACATCTATCTTGCCATTTTATTCCTAAAAACTGGATTTCCTGGGCAGGTCCCTTGACTTTACTGTGCTTTATGGCAAAACCAGCTTTCAGGAGAATTTGGATTAACCTCTCTCTTTTCTCAAAGGCTTCCTCTGCTATGTTGCCCCACACAATGATGTCATCAATGTACTGTGTGTGTTCCACCTGGCTGGAGGCAGGGCCCCTCTAATCCTGACCATGGTACATGTTGCTCACTGCTTGCAAATATTAACTGGAGGTCCCTTCAAGAGGATGGGAAGTATCATCAGCCCTTCGGTTCTGTCTGAGGACTTGCTCACTGGAAACTGTAGCATCATTTGTATCCTTGACAAATTTCTTGCAGGGGTTATTCTTCCCTTCAGCTCTTGTACCCATGCAGCTAGTCAAAGGGTGACTGAGTCCCCCTGGCTCTCCAGTTCATGAACCATCTTATGGATGAGGATCAGGGAGTCTCGGTTGGTGTGGTATTGCCAATGGTGCACTGTTGCAGCAATTTGAACC
>NW_008662293.1:0-472 GCF_000695815.1 Acanthisitta chloris
TCTGGGTGCTCTAGACTCACCTGGAGATACCTCTCACCTACCTGGGGCTGCTCTAGACTCACCTGGGGTCACCTGGGGGTGCTCTGGGCTCCCCTGGGCGTATCTCTGGGTGCTCTAGACTCACCTGGGGACTCCCTTAGGTGCTGTATTCCCACCTGTAGGTGCTCTCAAGATCCTCGGGGCGGGGGTTACCTGTGGTCCCACCTGTGTGTCCCTCACCTGTCCCCTGTCCCCCCCCAGCCAGCGTCGGCTGCTGCTGACGGGGACTGTGCTGCAGAACAGGCTGATGGAGCTCTGGGCTCACCTCACACCTGGGGGCGCCTCCCACCTACCTGGGGCTGCTCTAGATTCACCTGGGGACACCTGTGTGTGCTCTAGACTCACCTGGGGACATCTGGGGGTGCTCTGGGCTCACCTGGGGTTACCTGTGGGTGCTCCAGACTCACCTGGGGACACCTGTGGGTGCTCTAGA
>NW_008662293.1:517-2405 GCF_000695815.1 Acanthisitta chloris
CCCACTTCCCCCCCCAGCCAGCGTCGGCTGCTGCTGACGGGGACTGTGCTGCAGAACAGTCTGATGGAGCTCTGGGCTCACCTGGAGGCACCTCCCACCTACCTGGGGCTGCTCTAGACTCACCTGGGGTCACCTGGGGGTGCTCTGGGCTCCCCTGGGCGTATCTGTGGGTGCTCTAGCCTCCCCTGGGGGTATCTCTGGGTGCTGTAGACTCACCTGGAGGTACCTCCTACCTACCTGGGGCTGCTCTAGGCTCACCTGAGGACACCTGTGGGTGCTCTAGACTCACCTGGGGTTACCTGTGGGTGTTCTAGATTCACCTGGGGGTATCTCTGGGTGCTCTGGGCTCACCTGGGGGCACCTCCCACCTACCTGAGGTTGCTCTAGGCTCACCTGGGGACACCTGTGGGTGCACCTGTGGGTCACACCTGTGTGTCCCTCACCTGTCCCCCCCCAGCCAGCGTCGGCTGCTGCTGACGGGGGCGCCGCTGCAGAACAGTCTGATGGAGCTCTGGTCCCTGATGCATTTCCTGATGCCGAGAGTTTTCCAGTCGCACCGAGAGTTCCGCGAGTGGTTCCACAACCCTCTGACTGGGATGATCGAGGGCAGCCAGGAGTACAACGACGGCCTGGTCAAGAGACTGCACAAGGTAAGGCACCTGGGCACACCTGGGCACACCTGGGATATTCCTAGGATACACCTGAGGGGCATAAAATGAACCTGAGGGACATGGGATGTTCCTGGGCTAGAGCTGAGAGACTTGGGATGGAGCTGAGAGACTTGGGAATACACCTGGGCTACACCTGGACACACCTGAGATACACCTGAGGGTTATAGGATACACCTGAGGGACATAGGATACACCTGAGGGCCATGGGATACTCCTGGGATAGAGCTGAGAGTCTTAGGAACACACCTGGGCACACCTGGACACCCCTGGGTACACCTGGGGGCAGGTAGGATATTCCTAGGATACACCTGAGGGGCATAAAATGAACCTGAGGGACATGGGATGTTCCTGGGCTAGAGCTGAGAGACTTGGGGCTGAGAGACTTGGGAATACACCTGGGCACACCTGGGCACAGGTAGGACACACCTGAGATACACCTGAGGGACATAACATAGGACTGAGGGACGTGGGATGTTCCTGGGCTAGAACTGAGAGACTTGGGATGGAGCTGAGAGACTTGGGAATACACCTGGGCACACCTGGGCACAGGTAGGACACACCTGAGATACACCTGAGGGACATAGGATACACCTGAGGGACGTGGGATGTTCCTGGGCTAGAACTGAGAGACTTGGGATGGAGCTGAGAGACTTGGGAATACACCTGGGCTACACCTGGACACACCTGGGCACACCTGGGGGCAGGTGGGATACTCCTAGGAGGCACCTGAGGGACATAGGATACACCTGAGGGACGTGGGATGTTCCTGGGCTAGAACTGAGAGACTTGGGATGGAGCTGAGAGACTTGGGAATACACCTGGGCTACACCTGGACACACCTGGGCACACCTGGGGGCAGGTGGGATACTCCTAGGAGGCACCTGAGGGACATAGGATACACCTGAGGGACGTGGGATGTTCCTGGGCTAGAACTGAGAGACTTGGGATGGAGCTGCACACTTGAGATACACCTGAGACACCTGGGACACACCTGAGCCATTTGGGACACACCTGAGCCATCTTGGCCACACCTGAGACACACCTGGGACACACCTGAGACATTTGAGACACACTTGAGCCATTTGGGACACACCTGAGGCATTTGGGACACACCTGGGACATACCTTGGACACTTGGGACACACCTGAGACACAGCTGAGACATTTGGGACACACCTGAGACATTTGAGGCACACCTGAGACACACCTGAGACATTT
>NW_008662294.1:0-255 GCF_000695815.1 Acanthisitta chloris
TGGAAAAGGTTCTCCAGATGATGGAGGTCAGGTTGGAGAGGTTGTCCAGATGGGGAAGAGGTTCTCCAGGTGCTGGAGGAGTTTAGGAGGTTCTCCAGGTGATGGAATAGTTTAGGAGTTTCTCCAGGTGAAGGAGGAGAACCTGGAGAGGTTCTCCAGGGGATGGAAAAGGTTCTCCCGGGGATGGAAAAGGTTCTCCAGGGGATGGAAAATGTTCTCCAGAGGGTGGAAAAGGTTCTCCAGATGATGGAGAAG
>NW_008662295.1:0-1543 GCF_000695815.1 Acanthisitta chloris
CCATGATGCTCAGGCAGGAGGTGACACCAGCAACCACCAGCTGTCCCCTTGGAGAGAGACAGGAGGAAACACTGCCTGAGGCCACGTCAGCCACTGCCACAGCTCCCTGCTGCTGCCTGAGGGAAACCACCAGGCCCTGGAGCAGGTCAAGGCTGAGCTGTCGGCAGCTGGAGGTCGGGGATGGCACAGAACAGGGATCCAGAGGGATTCAAGCACCTTCCCCAGCAGCCCACCCCAGCCCAGGTGGGGTGAGGGGCTCATCTGTCCTCCATTTGGATTAAACATATTAATTAAGAAATGTCTGAGTGATTTCTGCATTCTGCAGTTGGGACCTGGGATCAGGTTTCCTAGCAGAGAGGTTATCCTTGCGGTGAGGACCGTGAGTCACGCACTCTTGGTGAGACATTTTTATTTATAACTCCCATTGCAAAGCCAAACCAAACAACACAGCCATACTCTGACAAAGGGAAGAGGAGTAGCATGATCACCCCCTGCTGCTCTGTGCTCTGGCAGGGGGCAGAGGGGCAGCTGTAGGGCCACCCCTGGTTCCCCCCTGCCCCAAGAACCTTCCAGGGCTGTAGCTGCCCGTGCTGCACTGCTTTTGTGCCTGCTCACAGTGGGAACACTTCATTTTTCTCTGCATAGATCTGCACCCAACTTAATGTTAGGGTTCTGCTTTTGATAGGTTAATCACCCACCTTACATCCCCATTATTAGCGTTTCCCTGAGCGGGTTGCCATGGTGCTCTGCGGTTTATCCTGTGCTGTTAGTTACTGAGATTTCCTAACAAATATCCTAAAATATCTTCCACTGGTTTGTGGTTGCTGATCAACATGGAACCCCAACCTTAGGAGACAGGCAAAACTGCTTAGGCATCAGTTTGGTGACTCCAAGCTGCACGTCCACCACTCCTCTCTGCCAGGCTCTGCTGGCACACGTGGCACAGGCAGCTCTCCTCAAACACCATCCCTGGGGCCACCCGCAGACCCAGCAGGACCGGGGACAGTGGCACCAGGCTGGTGGCAGGATGTGCTTGGGAGTGTGGATGCTTCTCTGCCCCTGCACCCCTCTTCCCTGGGGTGATGGGATGGCCAGGAGGAACCCCCTTGGGCTGCCCAGGCTGCAGGGAGGGGTGGGGAAGGGGTGGTGACCCCAAGGCAGCAGAGGCTGGGATGGGGATGGGAACAGGGATGCAGATGGGGATGGGGTTATGTATGTGGATGCAAATAAAGATGGGGACAAGGACTGGGATGGGAACAGGATGCAGATGAAGATGGGGACTGGAATGGGGGAGGGAATGAGGATGTAGATGGGGATAGGGTCACAGATGTGGATGCAGATGGAGACAGGAACAGAGACGGGGACAGGGATTAGGATTGGGGTGGAGATAGGAACAGGAATGCAGATGGGGATGGAGTCACAGGTGTGGATGCAGATGGAGACAGGGACAAGGATAGGGATTGAACGGGACAGGGATGGGGATTGGGATGCGAACAGGGATGCAGATGGAGTCACGGATGCGGATGCAGACAGGGATGCGGCG
>NW_008662296.1:0-4994 GCF_000695815.1 Acanthisitta chloris
ATGTTGTGCCTCAGGGAGCGGTGGGCATTCACACTTCCTGAGGACCAGAGGCCTGCCCAGCGCGGGGACATTCCCAGCTGCCAGAGGCAGCCAGTCTGAAACGTGGACAGCCTTGGACCAGTTTGCTGCTTGCATTTGCTTCCAGCTTGTTTCCTTTGGATGCCGCAGTGAAAGCAGGAGGTAGCAAATGCCCGTAGTATCAAGCCTTGCGACCCCCCCACTGCCTTGGGGGTCTCAGAGAAGGAATGTGACTTTCAGGAGGCAGACTGAGTTTGGGATTGCTTGGGGGCACAGTGTCGGGATGGAGGAACCGGCTGAGCCGATGGAAGGAATCTGCCCCGACCTGCCACTGTAACCCTGTGTGCCCTGGTAGTGGTGGGAATTTGGCTCCCATCTGCTTTCATCTTTGGTAGCCCTTGCAGTGCAGGTAGGCATCATCCCACCTTGCTGTGCCTCCAGCCTGCACGCGCTCCTGTGCTCCTTGGGAAAGCCAACAAAGGTGATGCATCTCCTGTCACGTTCTGGTGTGGGACTGGTGGTTCTTCCTCTGAGGTTTCCTGAATTGACCAAATTCTCTTTTCTGAACCTTGTGCCATGGCAGCGACCTCTGTCAGGCAGAGGGTTGACTGTGACTCCACCATGGAGCTGTGGTGTATATGAGAGTGCCATACACGTCTGTGCCCTTACAAGCAGAAGCTGAACAGGTAGGATAGAAACCAAACTCCTGGCTGCTGTGTTTCACCTGGCTGCCACAAAACCCTCAGCATGGTGTTTGGGAACCACTGAGAGCGAGACATACAGTGTCTTTGCTCTTTGCATCCCTCTGGTCTTGAGGGAGCTCTGTGCTCTTGTGTCCCAACAGCTCCCAGCTGTTTTGGCTTGCTCTGACCAGCTAGTATAGAGCCTCTGAAAAAGCTCCCGGTTCCAAGGCTGCTGGAGGGGAAGAGGCAAATTAAGGACAAAACACTTCTAATTATTAATTTTTTTGCAAGTGGCACAGTTACTGGGAACTGAAAAGCAGAGATTCAGCAAAAGCTTGTGATAAGCACCACTAAAACCACCCGATGTTTTCCCATTAACCATATTTCCCATCCCATTAAGCAGCAGCCGCTGCTCTTAAGTTGTCAGTGGGCTTAAATCTGCTTCTGGCAGATGTCCTAACTACATGCTTCACAGGTCCTCTGCATGAGCTGTATTGTAGAGACAAAGCCCAGGGCCCTACAAGGACATGGCATCTTGTAGAAGGATTTTCAGACGGCGTTCAGGAGAATAGCATCATTTCATCTGATTCCAGCTTCTTCAGCCCGTCCCAATTTGGAAGCAGGAAGATTGGATCAGAGGCTGTAAATCTCTTGACGGCAGAGGAAAAGTGGTTGCCCTTCTTTTCTTCTAAAGTGCTTTCAGTCAGTCCAGTAATGGGACTTGGCAGGGATCTGTGAGTTCGTTTCTGACCTTGTGTGGTCTTCCTTTGTGCGGGGCTCTCCTGGCCCACAGGAGACAGCTGCACTGCTCCCCGAAGGCTGGAGTTCCTCTGCACGCAGCTGCTTTCCTCCTTCCTGCTGCCTTCCCCTGGTGCTGCAGAGGAGAGGAATGGGCACATTCATCTAAGAGTTGAGCTGAAGCTCTTGTTTCTACCTGTGTGACACCACTTCTTGGCTACCCTGATTCCTTGGGCTTTTGCTGCTGTGGTGGCTGTCAGCCTGTCCTGTTTTGTCTGACCCTGCCTGGATGTACCCACATTGTGCTGCTGTGCTGGTAGGGGACATGCTGAGGAAGAAGCTATTGTGAAGGACCATATGGGTAAGTGAGACTGAGGACAGTTTTCCACATGACCTCTGGAACACAATCGCCTTAGGGTAAGGCAGATGGCATCAGAGGGATGCTGCCCTGGAAAGCTTTGGAGCAGCTCCCACAGAGCTCTTGGAAGCAATGTAGGTTTGGGTTTCTTGAAAGAAATAGACTGGAAGTGCTCAGTGTCTAATGAATCCAGCTAAAGGTGTCTTGAACTGGCCATCAAGGTGCATACCTGCAGGACTTATGTGTTGAACCATGAAGATGAAAATCCCTGACTCAAGCTCCACTGTTGTATGCACCTCACTTGGCTTCACTGCCTCACTGTTCCAGCCAGGGAAATGGGAAACCTGGATTTGGCCTCTGACTCTGCTGCTGGCTGTGTGATCTTGAGATGAGACATTTAATCTCTTCTTTTCCCTTGTCAGTTAAGCTGGAAACATCCAGACCAACTTGACAGTGGACTGTGGGGATTAATGAGTGTGTTTGCTCAGTGCTCTAGAAATCTAAAGCATGAAATTAGTGTTTACAAGGCATTTGCTGCAGCTTAGTGAAGCAAAGAGCATCTTTCAGTGTCCCAAACTCTACAGCCTCCCTGGAGCTCAGGGGAGGATCTTGGCATTCAGGGGTAAGAGGAATAAAAAGAGCATGGCACATGCCTTTTGAGTGCTGGGAGAGATGGAAGCTTGAGGGAAACAGGAGATGAGAGCTGTTTTAGAAGCACTGTTTTGTGTCCCTAGAGCTGTGGGTTTGATTACAGGCAGGATCACAAATCTTGTTTGTTCCTTCCCATGTACTGCCTGCGTTTCCCTGACAAGACCTGGAAAGCTGAATGGCTTATTATGCGGCACTGCCGTTGAAGTGCTCATGATTTATATTTGAGGAATCCAGGAATTTGCTCTGGTTTGAGCTGTACGGCACACCCTTCCCCCTTCCCTGGGTCTGCTGTGCTCCCTGGCAGCTGCCCTAAACCCCAGAGTGTTTAGTGGCTCTGCATGTACCTAATTAGGTAAGTGCTTGGGATGTTATTTGCATAGAAATATTACTCCAGGATATGGTACAACGCTGGGGTTTGCTGAGTCAAGACAGTTGTTCAACTGGGATAGCCAGAGTCTTCCCTGTTCCTACATCCGATCCCTTGGACTGGTGTGTTGTCAGGAGAGGAGCCTAAGCATGACTGGATGAAAGACTGCTGAGATCAGGGCAAGGAAATACTGTGACATGCAGCCACATGTCACAGAACTGTGAGATGGCAAGTTCTGGGCTCTCTGCAGAGGAGGCAGTTTATAGAGAGGGCAGGGATGTGGCTGGGGTGATTTTCCCCTGTGCCTGAGAGCTCACACTCCTCGGACATCAGTACAGGGCACGTGACCAAGCGGCATATGGGAGTGTGTTCATGTCAGGAGCGATGGAGGTCAGCGTGCTCCTGCTTGGCTTGTTCAGAGAGGGAGCTGGAAAATGCAGTGAAGAGGAACTGAATAAATTGATCCCTGGGGCCTTGTACTGATGGACTTCAATATCTTGAGTAAAGCTGAGAGCCTGCAATCCTACATTAGTGGAAAAAACTCTTCTATTCCCTTGCTGCTTGGTAGCCCCTTGTTACCTCTTGAGCTTCACGTCCCCTCTGCTGGCGTCTGCTTTCCCTGATGGATTTGCCTTGGCTTACTTAAACAGCTTTGGGCCAGAGTGGAATGGTCATGACGTTTTGTCTGTCAGAAAATATTCTCCCAGCCCAGGCCACCAAAGAGTCTTTGAGCTTCCAGCTACACCACTCCCATATCCTGAAAGTTAGGGCATTCAAAATGAAGGTCATGAGTGTTTAGAGGGTAGTTGATGTATAACTTTTCTGTCATTGCTTCTCCTGTGTTTCAAGCTGGTATTTTCTTTAAAAGGAAAAAAAATTATAGCAAGGTTAAAGGAATTCTCTAGACAAAAAAAAAGTAAACCAAACAAAAACTTAGGGAACAAACATCTCCCAGTGGAGGCTAGTCATAAGTACAAAAAAGGCAGTAGTTTTCACATCAAAGCAAAGGCTGCAGCTGGAGCCTTTTCTCACCAGCGTGTAGAGAAGGAAAAGTTGTGGTATTTTGAACAGGCTGAGTCTGTAGGTGTATTCACATAAGCTTGCAGAAAGGTGACAGGGCTGAACATTCAGCCCATCTGCGTAGTCTGCTGCATTTGCTCCTGCAGCAGCGAGCGGCTGCAGCTTCGTTTGTCTGTGAGGGAGCTGCACCAGCAGCCTCTTGCTTTTGAACGGAGGAAGTGTGATTTTATGGTGGCTCAGGCAGCTGGGAAAATCTTCCTGAGCTCATCCCAGACTTCCTCTGCAGACTGAGAAAGGTGCACTAGGGGCTTTGAGAAGGGACTGGTTGCCCTATGATGCAGCACCGGGGCAGGTTAGGTCCATGTTACAGAAAAGGCAATAAAATCCAATGGGGGATGGGGGAAGGGAAGTTCCTGTAGCCCCTCTCCAGAGGTCCATGGCTGCGGATTCACCATCTTGTCTGATTCCTGCATTCCACCTTCAGAATAGGGGACACACTCCCCACCTCCGATCTGAATTGTCTTTCTGGGTTGGTCTCCTAAGCTTTGGCACCTCTCTGTGGGCCATTGTGGTGGCTTTGCTTGACCCTAAACCTCTCTGGACTGTGTCCTCCTGTGAATCCAGCTTGTAGGCACACCAAACTGCTGCATGAGGGCTTTTTTTCAGTAACAAAGCTGAGATCCTTGGCAGGAAGGGGCTGTAAGCAGTTTGGCGTGATGCTGTTTTCACACATTATACCTACATGCACATGCAAAAGGCATAACTAACTCCTTGTATTTCTCTCCCTCTCCTGAAAGCCTGCAGACTGCTTTAACTCTGCCCTCTGCTCCTTTGGTGATGGCAGCTAATCGGTCCCTGTGGCCAGACTGACTTGATCTCCCAAGGAATCCAGGAGAACAAGTGAAATGCCTCAATGTGCCTGGGTTGGGAACTGCTGGGGTTCCCTGTGTGCCCTGAGTGCCTTGCATTCAGCTCTGAAGGCTGCAGCCAAGGGTGGTTTGCTCTGCACTGTGAATGTTGGGGGAAAGCAAGGACAGAAGTGCAGTTTAAGGTCTGTGTCACCCCAAATTTTGGGATTACCTCAAATCCCTTCAGGTGGTGCAGGGAGGTTTGTCTAAGGACTCTCGTAGGAGGGAGAGATGTAGTGCAAGTGGCTCTT
>NW_008662296.1:5021-11245 GCF_000695815.1 Acanthisitta chloris
TTGTGCCAGTGGCCTTGGAGGGGCAAGTTTGGGGTGATGTTGTGTACCCTTCGATACAACAGTGTGTGGTGCTAATTGAAGCATGGCCCTGGTATTTCTGCAGCCTTTAATCTCAAGGGCCGAAGAAGCGGGTAACGAGAGACTGACATTTTAGTTTCCTGGTCACCACCCATTTGGGACTTGCTTTCTTTTTTTACCTGCAATTTCCCTTTGGTTTCTTTGTCCTTTTATAACCTGAAATTTGCTTTGCCAAGGTTTTATTTGTCTAGGGTCTTACGTGTTGAGTTGTTGTAAGGTTGGCTGTCCTGGGAACCTGCGTGTGATGGCATAGGGGCACTTTTCCTCTGCACCTCATGTGGCTTTTTTGCGCTTTCTCATTTCAGGGACTTCGATTCTCTCTCCAAGGATGATGTCTATGAGAATAACCGCTTGGTAAGTCCCCACTCTGCTGTGCACAGAAAGAAGAAGGGAAGTGAGAATGACTTGATGGAGGTCATGTTGTGTGGGAGGTCTTTGTGACAGTGGTGAGGGTGTAAGGAAAATCTGTGTTTGTAACAGGCAGGAGCGTCTGTGGAAACAAGGGAATCTGAAACATCAGCTTCCGGCCTGTACTGGTTATCCTAGTAGTTGCCAAGACAACATCTCAGGTGAAGATTTAAATGGTACAACATATTGACCTCGGTTGTTCCAGACTTGCAGGCAATAGAAGCAGGAAACTAGTTTTACTCCAGGCATAAGCAGAGAAGAAGGTCATGCTGGACCCTGGTCTTCAGTGTTCCTCTTCTTGGGACAGCTGGAGCCAGTAGCAGAAGCAGGCAGTGGGGACTGGGGAGGTGCCCAACCCCAGGGGCACAGAGGGGCAATAGCCCTGTTTTTTTTAATGAGAGAAAGACCTGATTGCTGCAAGGCTCCATCTAATAGTCTGTGGTGAGGCAAGGCCCATCACTTTCCCAAGTTAAGTTGACCTACAAACAAGTATCTTAAGGAGAGATGTCAAGAGGATGAGACCATACTCTTCTGAGGTGCCCAACAACAGAAGGGGCAACAGGCACAAACATTACCATGAGGGTGACAGAGCACTGAACCAGGCTGCCCAGAGAGGAAGTGGAGCTCTGGAGACATTGAAAACCTGCATAGATGTGATCCTGTGCAATCTGCGCTAGGTGAACCTGGTTTAGCAGGGGTTGGATTAGATGTTCTCCAAGGTCTTTTCCAACCTGAGCCATTCTGTAATTCTGTGATTCGGATTTACGGGACTAGGACTCTCCAGCTGTGTTGTGGCATGTCCTTTCCTAGACTAGCTGGCCCCTTTCAGCCATTAACAGCTATCTTTTTCCCTTGAAGACCCACACAATGGGTTTCTTGTCCTATTAGTGACCTCTAAGGTGAGGTCTCTCCTCACTGCTTGCAGCCTTGTGTTGCAGCAGAGAACCAGCTTAAAGCCAGGCTGACCAGAGCAGAATGTCCCCAGGGGACATTTTTACAGTCCTAGTTACTGCAAATATCAATTTTCCTTTATTTCTCTGTTTCTTTATATCCCAGACCCTGCACAGCATCTCATGCCCCAGAGCCTAGGCACCTGCAGTCTTTACCCACACCATGCATTTGGTACCTCACCATTCAGTGCACACACCATTCTCATCCCGTCCTGGTTCACCTTTTCTTCAGTCCCTCCCAAAGTCTTGCATCTCCTGTCCCTTGGAGATCCATGTGTGTACACTGCGGTGAGATGGCCAGTGTATAGACAGTAATCCATATACACTGTTGAGTGGGAAGCTCTCAAACAGCTTTTTTCCTCCATTTCTTCCCTTCAGATAACCATGTATGCAGTTGTAGGAGCTATGTCCTTCCTATCAATGTCCTTGTTTCTGCTTGCTGAGACACAGAAAAGTACTGAAGTGGCTTGTGTGTGGCAGACTGCTGGATGTTGAGCCAGGGTGTCTATGTTAATTGTGGGAGGGGAGGATGTAGCACCCCAGAGCATGAAAGAATGGGCAGAGTCAGTGTTTCAGTGGGGTGAGCATTTGGGATGGCCAGGGACACTGCTCTGTAGCGCTGATGTTTGGCTGTGTTGCTGAAAGTATCTGCCAGCCTTAGGCCCTTCGTGGTGCCAGCCAAGGGTCTCCTGAGTTCTTGCATGAGGGTGCTGGTGGAGAAAAACACTACATGTTTTTTCAGTGAAAACTGAGACCTCCTGAGAGTTCCTGTCCCAGTGCAGCAACCAAAGACCCATCAGGTGGAAGTTTCAGGGGCTCGGGCAGCAGAAATTACTTGAAGGAAAGGGCAGCTGCAGCAACTTGTTCCCCTGCTTCCGATGCTACCTTTCCAGTCAAGTGGCATGTCTGGGAGCCTGTGCCCATCAGGGATGCCACAGGCTTACTGCATAACCTTCCCCAGAGTGCTTCCAACTTGATTTCTGTGTTATTTTTCAGAGAGCATCAATTTTCTCTCCTTGATGCCTCTCTCTGCTGTTCCTGCAGGCCTTTGAATTGGCAGAGCGGGAGCTGGGCATCCCAGCTCTGCTAGATCCCAATGATATGGTCTCCATGAAAGTCCCTGACTGCCTTAGCATCATGACTTATGTGTCTCAGTATTACAACCATTTCAACAACCCCAGCCAAGGTGAGTGTTCTCCCAACCTTATGGCAAAGTTTGTCCTTGTTTGAGTGCAGGAAACCCAGCGTTACCTTGTGCTTCCTCCTTACTGTATCAGCTGAGAGCCGTGTGTGTTTGTGGGGAAGGGGAGAGGAGCAGGTAGTACCTGCCTCCTGCATCTCACTGGTGCCCCTGAGGAAGGCCTGGAAGAGGGAGTGCATTAGGGTGAGGTTTCACAAGAGGTGAGGAGTGATGTTACAGCTCAGGCTGTGGAAAGAGCAACACCTTTCTCCTGCCACTGTGCTGCGTTCCTGACACTTGGGTTGGGCCAACACCCCTGGTGCTCACCAGACCCCTTTGTGATCTGCTCTAACCCACTAAAATGGGAGAAAGCTAGACAGGCACCCTGCCTACCCCAGCTAATTTTTATCACCGTGTAAAGTGGCTGGAGGACAGAGGGAGGGAAGCCAGGGTGGAAAGTCTCAAATCAGCAAATCTGTCCATACAACTGCAACCTGAGCTGAGTGCTGCTCTGAGACAGCTCTTCCAGGGCATCCCTCTGCTGGGTGGAGACCAGAGCTCCAGGTCTCCTCTGTTCCACTTTCTAGCCACAACATCAGATAAATCTCTTCCACTTGTATATACTTCTCCAAGGATGTTGGTCTTCCAGCCAAGGAATCCCACTGGGGACTGGTGTGTGAGTGCCAGTCCTGACAGCAAGAGATGCTTCACAGACCTGCTGACAGCTTGGAAGCCCTGGGGCCCAGTGGGTCAGAACAATATATCAGCAGCTATCTCTGGTGTTCTGGGCTCTAAGTGTTGCTTAGGGAGTTGATTACAAGGAAGTCAAGTAGCATTTGATGAATAAATAAAATCACAGTGGGAGGCTGGTATCCCTGAGCCACAGAAGGGGATCCACAGCAGGGCCAGGCTCTCTGGCAGCCTCGCAGCTGACCCATTATTAGATTGTGTTTGTCTCTTCCACCTAAAATAAGCACTGAAGTGTTGGGAGCGGCAAGTCCCATCCTATGTCACAAGGCTGGATGATTTTTCTTTTTTTCCCCTGCCCTTCCCCCACATGGGTGGTGTGAGTCACCACTGCTCTCAGTGCCTGATCCTCCTTCCCTTCTGCCTCCAGCCAGCGTCCCTCCGCCTATGAAGCACCCAACTGCTGCCTCCTCGCCTCCTCTGCTGTCCCAAAAGAAGCCTGTGGCTGTGGTTGAGAGTCCTCCAGCACCACAGGTACATAATTTCTTGATTCAAAGCCAGCCTGAGGCAGTGGTGCTCCCTACACTGTGGGTGAGGAGACAGGAGAGAGCCTCACAGCAGAATGGATCTTTGCAGGGGTCTACCTATCTATGTTTGGGGTGGGAGGGGTGTTTTGGATTTTGGTGCCTTGGGGACCCAGCTGAGAGAGTGATTTCTCACTATGAGTTTGTGGACTGTAATTTGTCCATGGCGGGCAAAAGGTTGGGCAGATCGGTGCTGGATGGTTCCTTGAGCCACCCAGGGCACAAATGCTCTCTTTCCTGTGTGAGGATAACCCTGTAGGTGAGGAAGGAGCAGTAATGTGGGACTAGAAGAGCAGAAAAGATGCCTTTTATTTCAGGTTTTAGTAGATGTCTGGGATGGGACATTCTTCAAGGTCTTGTAGGACCGTGCTGCCTGGGATATAGATTAATCCCTTCCACAGCCCTTCAGCCATAGATAGGGACAAAGCACCTTTTGGAGTGGCCTCTTCTAATTTGGGAAGAGGCAGCCTGCTTGTGCCTGGACTCAGGATCAGCTGTTCCACACATTGTCAGCCCCTGAGCTCAGCCCCTGAGCAGTGCCACAAGCACTCAGCGATGGGCCTTGTGCAGGGAGGAGCTGCTCTGGAGGATCTGTGGTCTGGGGAGCAGCTCGTGGCCCCCATGCTGAGCCCCCTGTGTGTTGTGTCCCAGGATGATGCCCCCTTGGACCCGTTGGAGCGGTCCCAGCGCACCACGCTCAGCAGTACCTGTGCAGCCTGCCAGCAGCACGTCCACCTGGTGCAGCGCTACCTGGCCGAGGGCAAGCTCTACCACCGCCAGTGCTTTAGGTAAGCTGTGGCCAGACCTGGTGGAATTGCCACTCTCCTTGGCAAACTGGAGGTTTGTGGCCAGCTTCACCCCAGCTTTGTGTGTCTGTGTCCTTGGACAACATGGATCATCAACAACAGTGTTTGAAATGATACTGAAGATGTTCCATTTGCCTGCCAGCCCCCTTCCCAGAGGTCTGACTAGCCCCTTGTGTCCAGCTCTGTGCTTCCCTCCTCCCCTGCTCCTTGTCTCCCTTGCTGTCTTGTGCTTTCCCACTTCACTAACTTGAGCTCCCAGTCTCCTGAGTTTCTTCTCCCTCCTTAAACAAGGATGCTCGGCTTCTTTAACACCTGCCCACCCCGGACCACACCCCTCCCCTCCACCTTCCAATGAGGTCTAAGCCATGACATCATCCTACAGACCTTCCACCTACACTCCACATCCTCAACTGGATATACAGGCTTCCATGCTGCCTGGGTGGTGCTGAGTTCTCAGGGAGCATGTGGAGAGCTGCAGACTGTTACCCAACTGAGGAATGAGGGTTTAGATGTCAGCAGCTCTGTGGTTACTGCCTGAGTGCAGGTCCTTACCTGTAGCACCTGTGAAATCATTTCGCTTTGCTTTCCCTGCTCTGATGATGAAGGGATGAGGTCTCTCCCGCAGGCCACAGGACAAGAGCTGGTGTCTCAGGACAGAAATATTGAGCACTGGGAAGATAAGTGAGGCCTCATTCACGTGCCTAAGGCAGTTGAGGATGTGCCATAGAAACAACATCACAGAAGGAGAGCTGAGCTGGTGCCCGTCAAACTTCCCATTTGCAGCTGGGACAAAAACAGGTGTGCTGTGGTGCAGTTGCAGCATATCAAGCTTCCCATTTGCAGCTGGGACAAAACCAGGTGTGCTGTGGTGCAGTTGCAGCATTCCCACTGTCCTCATGGGCCAGGAATAGGAGAGGTGCTCTGTCTGGCATGGCACAGCGTGGCATGGCACAGCTCATGGCCCTTCAGACTGAGCAGTGAGATCCATTTCATTTTATTTCAAATGTTTTGCCTCCTTATGCTTTTCTTGTCTTTTTTTTCCATTTTGTTTTTTTTCCTGTGCTGATTCATGGACACTGTTTGGTCAGGAATGTCCTGTAGCATCATTTCCTGTGGGCTGATGGAGATAAACCCAAAGCACACCACGTTCTCCCCTTGTCTGAGCTTGCCCTCCTCTTCTTTTCATCATATCCCTTCTCTCTAGACCCCTGTGTACTCACACTTCTGCTCTCCATTTCAAAGGAAGTCCCAGTCAACTGGATGCCCAGAGCAGAATTCCTTGCTAAAATTATTTGCTTGCTGTGTAGGGCAGCCAGCTGCTGCAAGCACCAGGTATTCAGACAAGAAGGAACAAGCTTGGTTTTTATGGGAGTGCTTGATCAGCCCCTTGCCCCTGGCTGTCTTTCATGTATGCTCTCCACCTCCTTTCCCAGGTGGAAAAGGGCTGACTTCATTGCCAGTGCTGTGTATTATGCTTGCACCTGGAGGGCTTCATTAGGAAGCATCCAGAGGCTCAGTGGGGAAAGAGGGG
>NW_008662296.1:11265-20289 GCF_000695815.1 Acanthisitta chloris
GATGTGGCAGAAGGCTATTAGCCCAATTTCAACGGGCAAGGCAGTGCGTAAGAACAGCCCTACTGCATAATTCCCTTGTCCTTCCAGCTGTGACCCTGGTGGGTGCTATGATCAGCATCAGTGAGGGTGAGCATGAGACCAGTCTAGGCTTGCACACTGCTTCTCCTGACCGCTCTTGAAGCCTCCAGTGTAGGAATTTCCTGAGTTGAAGTGGTTATTAGCCCAATTTCAACGGGCAAGGCAGTGCGTAAGAACAGCCCTACTGCATAATTCCCTTGTCCTTCCAGCTGTGACCCTGGTGGGTGCTATGATCAGCATCAGTGAGGGTGAGCATGAGACCAGTCTAGGCTTGCACACTGCTTCTCCTGACCGCTCTTGAAGCCTCCAGTGTAGGAATTTCCTGAGTTGAAGTGGTGTAATTTTATTTAACAATTGAAGTTTGGGGGGTTTTGTTTTACAAACGTGTCTGATGGTTCGTTAACCTGCCTGGAGCCTTGGCCCCTGCAAGGCAGCCCATAGCCTCCCTGTTCCGGTTCTGAACCAGCTGCTCCCTAATTCCAGTTGATACTTCCTGTTTCATGTCTATGAATGGTTGATCCCTCTCCCCCATCCACGTTTGGCAGTCACTCCATATCCCGAATATCATCTGTTGTATTCCACGTCTATTAAGTCCTTTCTGAGCTGAAGGACCCCAAATGCACACAGTATTTGAGTTGTGAACTCCCCGTGGGTTCATACAGTGGCATAGTGACATTTCTTTATTCCTCTTCCTTCACCAGTGACTTCCCCAAGTTCACAGTGAGATTTAGTAGCAGGAGTGGGAACTAATTCCATGTCCCTGCAAGGATTTCCCAGGTACACTGCCTTCCCTGAGGGGCAGGATGGCATCCCTCATCTCATAGGGCTCTCTCTTCTCATTGGCAGGTGTAAGGAGTGCTCCAGCACTCTGCTCCCAGGGTCATACAAGCCTGGATCAGAGGCAGGGACTTTTGTCTGCATGCAGCATCGTGGTAAACTGGCCATGAGTGGGAAGGCAGAGAGGAGGCCCAGCCCAGCTCAACAGTCACCAGAGCCAAGAACTGAAACTGGGGCTGACAGCATGGGAGAGGATGCCCTCCCTGCAGGCGCAGAGGTGGGGAAGGACAACAGCGACTCCCTGGAGAGCATGGCAGAGACCCGTACACCTGCAGAGGGCCCAGCAAAGGACAGCACACCCAGCAAAGCAGAGACAGTGATGCCCCCTGCTCACCTAGGCAGTGGGGCGCCTGTCTCCGAAACTCCCCCCAGACCTCCCCTCCCCAGCAAGCCCACAGTGCTCAGCCAGGACAAAGTCAGCTCGCTGGATGGACGGCTCAGAGACTCGCGTCCCACGCCTGCCCCAAGGAAGGCCACGGATGCATCAGCCCTGTCCCCTCCAGCCTCTCACCCCGTGCCCCGGCCCAGGTCCACTCTCCAAGGCGAGGGCAGTGAGTGTGGGCCTGGCATGGTGAATGGTAAGAGAGCACAGTGGTAGCAGGGGTTACTCTCCACATCCCCAGCAGTTGAGGTGGTTGGCTGCAGGTTGGATGAGTTTCATTCCTTCTCTGCAGCTTAACACTCTTCTGCCTCCAAATCTCAGGCTCAGACACGAGCCTTTGATTGCCAGCCATTGCCAGCCGTCCCCGTAGTGGGGAGGGCAGTGCTAGGTTTTGTGTCTGCCTGCTCCTTTATGTTTCTCCAGAGCTCTCCTGAGGTTGCTGCCAGTGTGGAGGGAAGGTGGCACTGGTAGAGCAGTTTGCAGGTGTGGGGACAGAGGGACATGTCAGTTCTCCAGATGCAGGTCCCTGGTTGAAGTGGGGAGAAAAAGTCAAAAGGGATATTTGGAGTTAGCTGGCTGCACCAGCTGTGGGAGAAATGCCGTGAGGTCTTCAGAGAGTGGGAATAGCCCCTCTCCCATGGGAAGATGTGTTAGAGGTGCCTTGTGTTGATTTAACCTCTTTCTTCATGCCCTTTTGGTGTTTTGACCGTCTGACCCTCTGTCTTTCTAGGTAAGGTACCTGAACCCGGCCCTCCTGTCCCAAAACCTCGAGGAAGACCCTGCTCCTCTGATCGGTACGTCCTCTTTGCAGATCACCTGAAAACTCCATAGCAAGGTGGGGGGGCTATAGGCACAGCACAGCTGTGGTTTTCTTTCCCACCTCCATCAACCTCTGCTCTTAGGAGGATGTAGGTTTTGACCAGGTCCCTTCCCTTATCTAATGGGTTCCAGCCCACTGTCAGGCAGATAGTGTTTGTCCACACCTCCCAGGGCCTTTATTTCTTATGGTTTGTAAAGTTTGAGTGCTTCAGAAAGTTGTTTATGTGGCACATGCAGATTGCCAAGTGCCTTCTGAAGTGACCCTGCTTCTGGGTGTTGAGAAGGGGACAATTTTCTGCCTTGGGGAGATCCAGTGCAGGGTCGTGGTGAGTGCCTGGCTACAAGCTTTGCACCTCCTGGGCTCTTACTGAGGAGCCCACTGGTGTTGGTTCATTGTTGCCTGCCCTTGGGACAGAGGTTGCACAAGTGCCCTGCATTTGCAAGGGTCAAGGAGTAGATGCGTGCAGCAAGTGACAGCTGCTTTCCTGACCAGCAGTGATTCACTGAGCCATGGTGTGGGCTGTGCCCCCAGTAGTGTTTTCAGCCAAAGGAGTTAGCAAAGAAGAATGTGTCTCTGGGACTCTCAGATGATAAGGTGATGAACAGCCCTCTGAAGTATAGGAAAGGAGCATGACCACAGAGGGCAGATATCTGATCTCACCTGCCCTCCTGTCCACAGCTTGAGGAGCAGAGCTGGGGGTAGGAAACCAGCTGTGCCCATAAAGCTCGGGCTTTACCACTGCTTAGCAGATGGAAGCTGTAATATTCAGAAACCAAAACACTGGGCCCAGCAGGCAAGTCAGGCAGGCTGTGCTTCCCTCAGGCCCATAGGTTTGCCCGCAGAGAATGAGACAGTGTGTCTGGGGTAGACTAGGGCCACCCTTGGACAAGAAAGCTGCTTCTGCATGGGAGACATCCTGCTCCATTTGTCCTTTCCCCCAAGGGCTAAGTCCCTCTCCAGTACCTTGCTGTCTCACCTGGTCTCTGCTGCCTGCCACCTTGGTCTCTCTTTCTCTTCTCCCAGTGCTGGAACTGCTGCAAGAGCCAAGGACCCACCATGGATGGCCTTAGTGCAAGCAGAGCCCAAGAAGAAGCCAGCTCCCCCTCCTCCCCCAAGCAACAGCCATGAGACTCCAAGTAGGACTTCAGAGGAGGAGGATGGGGAGGAGGTGGGGAAAGCCAGGAGTGAGGAGAGCACGTCTGATGCCACAGAGCCGAAACCATACAACCCCTTTGAGGAGGAGGATGAGGAGGAAGAGGAGAGTGCTGACACCCAAAAGAACACACCTGAGCAGGAGCAGAGTGAGACTGCCTCCAAGCCTCTCCACCCCTGGTATGGCATCACTCCCACCAGCAGCCCAAAGGCAAAGAAGCGGCCAGCTCCACGAGCCCCCAATGCTTCCCCGCTAGGTGAGCTTCCCCCTGCTCCCTTATCCCTCCTCTGCAATCCTTGTGCTTCCTGTTGGAGGCTTCCCCTTCCCAGGTGCCTCTGCATCATCCTGGCAGGCCGTGCCTTTATGCAGTGATGGTTGTGCTAAAACTTGCATTAGCTATGTCCTCTCTACCCAATGAAGCACAGCATTTGCAGGCAAGGCCTTTGCACTGACCCCTGTCCCCAGTGCATACCATCCTCCCCTCCTCTCCTGGCTGTCCCTTCATTCCTCCCTGAGCTCTCCCTTTGCTTTGCAGCCCACCACCCCATCTCCAGGCTGTCACACTCTGAGCCATCATCCTCCACTCCATCTCCAGCCCTCAGCCTCGAGAGCATCAACTCTGAGAGTTCAGCCAAGGTGCTGGGAGACACCGATGAGGCTTCAGTGCCCAAAAGCTCCTCTGAGCCCACTGTCCACACGCCGACAGCCACCAAGACCTCTAGCGCTGATACGCCGCTGGCCAGCGTCTCCTCCAATGAAAGTCCTGCTGTCCCAGCCAGCCTCTCCACAAACTCCTCCTTCTCCTCCTCCAGTGAGCTGGCCAACTTCAGTGGGGAGATGCAGCCCAGCACCCCACACTCCAGCAGAAGCATCTCCACTGGCAGCTTAAAGACCAGCCCCAGCCGGCTGCCCCCCAAGCCTCCTGCTGGGGCTAGCCCTACACCCATCCTCTTGGCAGCAGATGGGGGTGCTGGGAGCCCTGAGACATCCTCCTCACCCAAACCACATCTGAAGGTGAGGTGGTGACCTTTCTCCCATCCAAATCAGAGGGGTTTTCTTCCCCATCCATCATTCGGTCACAAGGGGACTGTGAGTCCAGGTTTTCCCCTTTGGTGGGTTTGATGTGCGACCCCCCCAAAAGCTTCAGGTGTGTGTTTGTTAAATCATGGCTCTGCTTGTACTCTGCCTGCTGCATGTGCTAGAGAAGAGACAGAATGTCATGTGATTAGAGCAAATGAGAAGGGAACCATGAAGTAAAACAATTCAGTGTGCCTGTTAGAGAGAAGCTGGGGAACTGTTGCCAAAAAGGAGCATGGCTGGTTTTTTGCCCCATGGCTAGGCTGCTGGTGGAGATGAGTGCTGTGTTCCTCCTTGAGGAGGGTGTGTGTGGGGACAAACCCTAGGGCCACCCTGTCTGCTCATTGCCAGCTGTTGAGATGCTGTATCCCTTTCCTTTCCTGGACACTCATGTATCACTTTTTGACCCCCTCTCCAGTCTTCCTGCAAAGAGAACCCCTTCAACCGGAAGCCGTCACCTGCCGCCTCCCCCTCAGCAAAGAAACCTCCCAAGGGCTCCAAGCCAGTGCGTCCTCCTGCACCAGGTCACGGCTTCCCACTGATCAAACGCAAGGTAAAAGGGCCCTCAGGAGCAGGGAGGGAAAAGCCAGCTCTGTGCTATCTCCCAGGGCCGTAGCAGTATACATGCATCCTGCTGATGCATGTGTGGGCAGGGATTGCAGCTGGAGCTGAGGAGGATGGTGTGTAGGCTAGACCCTGTTCATGACAGCATTGTGGTCTCCCTTTGCTCCAGAGTTGGGAGCACCACGGGATTTTGGGGATCCGGCATTTTGGATACCCACTTAGGGGAAATACTCTGTTGTCCCCTTTCCACTGTTAGTGTTGACCAGCTTTTGGGTTATCCCTGGAAACTGGAAGTTGGTGGTAATGGAAATCTCTGATATATTGGTTGGCAGGTGCAGACAGATCAGTACATCCCTGAGGAAGACATCTATGGGGAAATGGATGCCATAGAGCACCAGCTGGACCAGCTGGAACACCGTGGGGTGGCCTTGGAGGAAAAACTTCGCAGTGCTGAGAATGGTATGTGGGGTGAACTGTCTGTGGGTGTGGGGCAGGATGGACCCTAGGGCTGTTCTCTCTCCAGCCAAGGAGTTAGCAGCAGTGACTTCCTCCCAGCTGGTGCTGGAGTTGGAAGTGCACGAGAGGCTGTGCTAGACTCCAAGACTGATCACAGCCATACCCTGGATGTGGAGATGTCCCTAGAATGGAAACAGGTGGGAGAAGACATAAAGTCTCTGTGGGACTTAGGAAGAGGCAGAGGTCGGGTTGGCTCTAGCCCAGTGCCCCTCTCCTGGCCTGGTAGAGCCCAGCCTGCTGCAGGGTGACAGGATCCATCAGGGCTGGGAATGGCTCTGAATTGTCTCTTTGCTTGGCAGACAACCCTGAGGACAGCCTGCTTGTGGACTGGTTCAAACTCATCCATGAGAAGCACATGCTAGTGCGCCACGAGTCAGAGCTCATCTACATGTAAGTGTGTGCAAGGCAGGAGGCACTGATGCTCTTTGGGGAACTCTTTTTCAGCCCTCTTGAAATGGTGCTTCCAGGGAAGATCCTGACAGGGCCTCCTTAGTTAAAGAAGGGAGGGAAAAAGGGCATGCAGACAAATCTGTCCAAATACACTCAGAACCGACCCATGCCAAGTCACCAGAGCCACTGCAGCATTTCCTGGGGAAGGCTTTGGGCAGCCAGGGCTGGTCCTTGCTTGTACTTGGCTCCCTGGATGTACAGGAAAAGATCAGCATCTTGATGGTTCTTTCCAAGTTCACCCCCTACTTTGGAATGATGTTTCACGTTTCTGGAACCTTGCAGTGGTTCCCAGCAGTTCCCCTTCCCTTGCAGCTTCAAGCAGCAGAACTTGGAGCAGCGACAGTCAGATGTGGAGTATGAACTGCGGTGCCTCCTCAACAAGCCAGGTAAAGCACCAATCTGGGTGCAGTTGCTCCCTTTTTCATAGAATCTTGGAATATCCTGAGTCAGAAGCAGCCCATAAGGATAATTTTTCTCCTGGGTATCATCTCTCCTCTGTTTAGGTGGGTCTCAGGTAGAGAGGCAGATCTGTACGGATTCTAGTGCAATCAGCTGTCTCTAGAACCACCATTTCATCTCATTGCATGCCCCAGCCTTGTGCAGGGATGTGGTCCTTTTGTCCACGTGGGATGCCACATGCAGGGCTCTGCCCCCACAGCACTGCTAGCCCAACTGGCCCTGCAGCATGGCAGGGTAGAGGGGATCATGCTGGGTATCTCTGCCCCAAAGCTCTGAATTTCAGTGCTCCTTCAGCTGTGTAATTGCCTGTCTTTCCTTGGGGTTGGGCTGGGTAGAGAAGGACTGGACTGACGAGGACCGAGGGAGGGAGAAGGTGCTGATGAAGGAGCTGGTGACCATCATTGAG
The DNA here is from genome assembly GCF_000695815.1 of Acanthisitta chloris. NCBI lineage: Eukaryota > Metazoa > Chordata > Aves > Passeriformes > Acanthisittidae > Acanthisitta > Acanthisitta chloris. The sequence continues at coordinate 18,008 of NW_008662296.1, forward strand.
CAGAGGAATGCCATTGTGAACTGCCTGGACGAGGACCGGCAGAGGTGAGTAAGGAGTGGGGTGGGCTAGGGGGAAGGGGAAAAGTAATGCCCATCTGACGCAGCACAACATGAGTTGCTTGTGGGGGTGTGCCAAGATGTCCATGTTGCTGATGTCTTTCCCAGGCTTCGCAGTCCTTGTCTCTTTGAATGCTTTGTGTGGGAAAGGCAGGACAGTACATGCAGCATGTGGGATTTATCCTGCTGGTAGCAAATGCTCACAAGACAGTGATGGATCTGCCCTTGTATGGCTTCTAAGTTGGAGGTTCTCTAGCCTTAAACAATACAGCAGCTGTTTTCAGGGCTGAATTGCTGACCTCTTTCCCATTCTTTCTTACAGAGAAGAGGAGGAGGATAAAATGTTGGAAGCCATGATTAAAAGGAAAGGTAAGAAACAATTGGGAAGATTTTGGAGTGATGTTTTCACTGCTGACCCCAGCAAGGGGCAGCACAAGTCATTCGTGAAATTGTGTGCAGGAGAGATTGAAGCTGTGCTGTGTAGACTCAGGAGACTTTTCTGTCAGGCTGTTAAAGTTTGGGGCACAGTTGTGCTGTTACCCCCCGTTATCAGAGAAAAAAGCGTGCATACAATGGAGGGCTTTGATTCGTGGGTCTCACCCTTGCCCCTGTTGTCAAGTGTGTGTGTGTGTACAACCATCAACATCCTGCAGTAACCCTCCCTTTGCAACCCCAGAATTTCACAAGGAGATGGAGACCGAGACCAAGAAGAAAGGCAAATTCAAGCCCATGAAGGTGTTTAAACTGCTGAGCAACAAACATGACTCCAAGAGCAAGTCACCCAAGGAGAAAAGCTAGAGCAGGGGAACCCCAGCAGCAGGAGGGATGTGCTCGCCCAGCTGCCCTGGCCTCACCACAGCTGGCTCGCCTCTCCCCCTGCTCCCTCCCCAGGCACTGGAGCTGCTGCCCTGGGGAGGTGCCAGCCCTCAGCCCAGAATGGGGGAGTCTGACCAAAGTGCTCCCGTTCCCGAGGCTGCGGTGGAGCATGACCGTACCTTCCATGAAGCCTTGCTAACGAGGCGGGGAGAAGATGGATTTGCTTTTCAGATACGTTACCCCATTGCGTGTTCTTGTCCTTAACTGAGAAGCAAGCCAAGGAGTTGCGTGTTTGTGGGAAAACTTGCACTAACTACACCCTGTCCCTTCTCCCGCTCTTAACTGTGACAGTTCCACGTGCCTCTGACTTCTGCCAGGAAGGGGACTGGGCCTGCCTGTCCCTCCCTGCCTGCCTGCCCGCTCTTGTCCCCTTTTTGTCCCATTTTTAACTTCAGGAGAAATCTCTGACATCAATCAGAGTTCTTTGAGTTTTACTGGCCTAAACTAAAAGGTTAAGAAAACATTCCCACATCACAAAGCTCTAGAGCCGTAGCCAAAATAATAACTGGTGCCCTATTTATTTTGAACAGTCCCCTCCCTCGAGTGCCAGGGCTGGTTGGGCTCTGTCACAAGGCTGAGAGGACCCAAGGGGACGGCATACAGCTGCTAGGACGTAGCTCGCGTGCCCTACTCAGGACCCCAACCGCTGCTATACATCGCTAACTCTGCTGCCTTCCGGGGGAGGGAGGGAGGGACGTTCCTTTTCTAGGCAAGGACAGAAGAGCTCAAGACTGACTCAGTGCCGGCAAGGGCCACTAGGCTTGTGTCCCTGCATACCAGTGCCACCCTTGAGCAGCTGGGGAGAGAGGCACAGTCACAACTGACCTTTACCCAGCTTTACCTGTGTGTACTTTAAAAGTGTACAAGGTGCTGGCTGGTCATTTTTTACACCTCCTTTACTAGATAAATCCAAACCCATCCTAAAACTTTTTAAACCCCTTATTTTATTTGCCATGTGTGTGTGCGTGTGTGTACATTGGAGGAAGGAATGGGGGGGGGACAGTGTTCTTCCAACCATCCCTTCTTCCTTCCGTATCTGTTTCCTGCCTTCTCCTCCAAGGCAAGGAGTTATTTATTGAATTGTTGGATCAGTCTGAATCAGAGTTTCATGGGTGTTTGGTTGGTCAGCTGCTCATCATGCCTTCTCATTAGCAAATTAGACGTAACCAGCCCTGAGCCATCTGCTGCAGTCTCTTCTGAAAACCCAACAGGCTTTAGCCAAAATGAGAGCAGTGCCTTGCAAGGTGGCTGGCGTTGCATTCTGGAAAGGGATCCTCATTTCCCAAAACCAGAGGGACCTGAGCCCCTCCTCAATCCCAGCATGGCTCCCATGTCTGGGATTTGGCTAAC
>NW_008662296.1:20347-25200 GCF_000695815.1 Acanthisitta chloris
GGAGCAGTGGTAGGGGAGGGGAGATCCCAAAGCACAACTCTCCTCCAAGGAGAAACAAATCCCCTTTGAGCCTGCTGTCATGTCACTGTTGCCAAAGGCCATTGGGATCGCTGCAGCCTGACACCCCTTGGCCCTGCGCCCGGTCAGAAGTTTGATTTGTAAATCATACTGTACTAACTCTGTGACTTCCATTCACCTGAACAAAAATAAAAGAAACATTGGATTTAAAAAACTATCCTGGCTTAGGTGCTGTCCCGGGGACAGGGCATGCTGCCTAGCTTTGGGGAGTGGCAGAGGATGGGATGTTAAGGCAATCAGAAAGTGGTGTTTATGCTGGGATTTGCACAGGAAAAGTGGGGCATCTTGCTACAGCCTGCTAGAGGGCAGGGATGGGGTATGTATGAGGTGAGTCATTTCCAGGCTTTCTGTGAAGCTGATAGCTAATCTACATACCATGCTTCCAGGAATCAAAAGCTTAGAGAACCAAAAGCTCAGAGCAAGCCCCACACCAAAGAGCAGCAGGCACTGGGCTGTAATTTGCTCTTCCTCTTCGGCACAGCTGTGTTCCTGAGTGCCTGCCCAGTTCTGCTGCCACGGAGAGGTTTGCTAATGCACAGTGTCACACTGACCTGCAGCAACACCACGGGCTCGTGCTTGCGCAAGGCCATGCAGCTGCATTCTCCTCCAGCTCTCTCTGCCAGCAGAGCCGTTCCCAGAGCTGTGGGGACAGGAACAGGTTGTAGACGTGGGTGGCAGCACGAGTGTTAGCATCATGCTGTCACAAGAAACCTCCACCTCTGGGTAGATGGGAAGGAGTGATGTTTCTATAGGTGGATTGCTGTACTCTGAGGCACTGCGCAGGCAAAAGGAGACGCTGTTTTGTCATGTTTTGGAAGCTGTTGCTACGTGTTTTCATGTCTTTAATATTGTTGAGCAAGAAGGGATCCAGTGTGTGGGTAGGATTTTACAACAACTTTTATCACCATTTATGTACAAATTGGTCCTGCCTTTAGTGTGAGGCAACAGATGGTGCTGCCCACTCTTTGGGAAGAGGCAGACCAGTCCTTGAGACTCCAGTGCTGAGAGCCTGGGAAGAAGAGGTGGGAACAAATTGCACTTGTGTTTTGCCCTTGGCCTAGTCATTGAGATCAGATTTGTTCCCACCAGGGAAGTCTTTTGTCATGATCTTTCTCATTTCCTCACTTCTCTTCTTGTCAATGATCTCCATCTCGCGCATTTTCTGCAAAGTACAAAGGGGAACGGCTGAGCAGGGAGAAAGCCAGCACCTTTTTTTTCTTCTTTTGCCAGTCTCAAGAACAAAAGTTCTATTTCCCTGACTGAGTTACATGCAGAGGTGAAAGAAAGGCTAAAAACCTCTATCTGCCATTCCCCAAATTCAAGTCTGAGCTGTGCCATGAAGGGAAACGGCTCTCTGCCCCCTTCCCTGCTCAGGTGTCAGAGGAGACTCTGCTTTATGGTGTCTGACACAAGGGATTCCCTCCATGTACTGTACAACCAGGGCCCTTGCATACCTGTGAGATTTCAGCAAGGACAATTGCTCGGTACTTCTTATCCTGTCCTAGAGCTTCCATCTCTGCCAGGAATTCCCTCCTCTCCTGAACTTCAGACACCACTGATGGATAAAAGAAAGAACTGTGGAAACAAGGTGCAGCCAAAAGGCAAGAAAACATGCTTCTGTCTAGATCTGAACCCCCAATTCCCTAGCTCTGCTTGAACATCAGTGCCAGTAGGGTGATGCCTGCTGTAACACTCATCTTGCACGTGTCATTGCAATACCTCAGTAGTCCCTTACACAATGGGAATTTTCCACCCTGCCCTACTTCTTGCCACTCCCATTTCCAGGAACAGTAGCTTTCTAGTTTTCTTTGTACAGACAATTCTCTGTTGCTTGTGGGTGATTTAACCAGTTTGTGGATGGAGACAGAATCTGCTGTTGAGGTTCATTAGTTGACATGCACCACCCAGTGACCACAACCATCTCTGCTCCCAGGACCAGGCACAGAACATTAGCTGGTGCTTTGCAGCACAGACCTGCAGCCAGCTGCCACCCGTGTGTCCAAGACAACACTCAGCTTGTGACAAGTTTTGGAGGATATCAAGCACGTATGAAGCCATCTGCACTGGCTCCCTGCAGCAGGGACCAAGGCACCCCTTCTATGCATGTAATTCTAGTGTTGCCCATCTTTGTGCTGCCCTGGCTAGTGAAGGGTTGGCTGGGGTGTACACACACATTCAAAAGTCAAGCACAGAAAGGTACGTATCGGGCAGGGTTCTGCTATCCTAGAATACTCTACAGGCCAAAGTCTTTAACTGCTTAAAACTTTGCTCAACATTTAAGCTTTGCTAGTGTAACTGCTCTGATCCTGGAGTGAAACAGCCCAAACTGTGGTCAGGCTGGCAAGTGACCCAGTCTATGTTGAGTTATGCTTGCTGGGAAAAGGACACACAGTACCTGGGCTTGCTGCCCAGGTCACTCTGCACATCCCTAGGGTATTCCGCTGCCGGCAGAGTTCATTTCATGTGAGCAGCCCAGGGAGCTTGAATCTGCCAGCAAACCTCAGCAGCATCCTCTGGGAGGATGGCTGGAGCAGAGCACCGCAGCAGCACGTCTTTTCTCTTGGAAACTGGGCTTTGTGCCTCCTTCCACAACGAGCTTCAGGTTACTGGCAACACAGCCAGCCACCGCAGCCCGTGGAGGGAAATAGCTTCCCAGGCTTTCCAGGTTTTCTGTAAGGACGTACATTCTTCAAACCGGTCAGGCTCTGGTATCTCCTTTTCCTTTGTTTGAACCCGCACCTGCTTCACCTCATCCTCCACCACATCCTTCCCTGTCGCTAAGAGGTTTTGAAGTCTTTGCTTCTCCTTTTCCAAATCTCCTGTGAATGCCAATGGGGAGAAAAATGCATTATCAGCCTGTCTCCTCAGGGAGGAGCCTGACCACACCACTTCCCTGCTAACAGTGCCAGAGGAAGTGTTACATTAATGACAGTCCAGCCCTGAACTGCACAAACACCACACAGACACACAAAGCCAACCAAACCAGCATCAGGGGATTGGTTCACATAGTTCTCCCTTCTTATGCAAGGACTGTGCAGGTGCCTGTCACCTCCCAAAGCCCATGGGCAGAAGTCAGCGAGCACTTCCAGTAGATGCTCCCTCAGAGATCCATTTCTAAAGCATCTTTGAAGACTGAAAGCATGAGGACACAGAGCTTAATTCAGACACACCCTGTCCCTACCAAGACTGCAGACAGGGGATGGATAGAAGGGGAAGAGAGTGTCACCACGTGTTCATTAGCGATGTTTGCCGACTTACGTGTGGCCTGTGGCTTGAATTTCTCCCGGGTGTAGGCATCTCCTGCCTGGCAGACCTTGGCAGGTCGGAGATGAGGTCTGGCTGAAAGCTTACAGGCTGGTGGGGAGGCAGCAGGTGCTGCAGGCACTGGCTGTTTGCTGGATGTGGGGCGGCACTGGAGGGGCAGTGAACCTCCTCCTGGGAACAAACCAAAAATAACAGAAAATTAGGCAGAGAGAAGCCTGGATGGATGGATGGATGGATGGATGGATGGATGGATGGATGGATGGATCTGGGCTATTGCCAGCAGAAGATCTGAATGCTGATCCACTGTACAACCACAAGTGAAGACCCCACTGTGCCACAGATGTCTCTCTCTGGTCATTGGTGTGTTGACATGAGACAGATTGTGGTGCAAGTCACCCCGTTGCGCCTTGTTTCCTGGATGACCCTTGGGGACACCTCACCCTGTACAATCCCACGTGTCAGCAGCTGCTGTTTTAAAGCACTTGCTCATCCAAGCAGGCTGTGGGCAAATTCCCCTGCCTCAAGGTGAGTGGCAAAAGCTCTTAAGCACAGCACAGCACAGCACAGCAGCAGGTGTGGGAGCCAGGGGGCCTCACTCACGTTTCACACAGTCCATCAAGTATCGCCTCTGGGGATGCGTCAGCTTCAACTCCTCCATCATTGCTGAAAAACACAAAGTGGAGGTGAGGAGCACCAAGGAGCGCCCACGTTAGGAACTGACTCTGTAATAGATTCTATGTCGTTAGGAAATGCTATGGCTCCAAGTCAGAATACAGGTTTCAATCCGAAATTTAGTACAAGTCTAACTGTACCAGTGACTTCATGCACAAGAAAAGACATTTTTACACGAATGTCAGATATTCTCTGACACATATTTTAATGCTTCTTGGGAAAGGACTAAGAGAAATGGTTTCAGTTATTGGTTTGGACGCCTGGGTGCAATTGTCCATCCATTCATTCCTCATCTTGTCATTGCCTGTGAAAAACTAATAGTGATTAATTTTTCTTCCAGTCATCATCTGTGTTCACTATTTAGAACATAAGCTGAAAATCTGATAAGGTAATGGGGAGGGATCTAGACACTCTTCCCCAAGCATCCTCTACTGTCTGCTACCATAGGGTACAGGGCCCTATGTACCATCTCCCTAGCTTGGCTTTAAACTGAAAGGTGGGTTTAGATTAGATATTAGGAAGAAATTCTATACTGTGAGGGTGGTGAGACACTGGCACGAATTGCCCAGAGAAGCTGTGGATGCCCCATCTCTGGAAGTGCTCAAGACCAGGTTGAACGAGGCTCTGATCAACCTGGTCTAGTGGAAGGTGTCCCTGCCTGTGGCAGGGGTGGAACGAGATGGGGTTTAAGGTCCTTTCCAACCCAAACCATTCTGTGATTCTGAGGCGGCAGCTCCGCGCCTCCCTCGGGCATCGTGAACTCGCTGGGCAACCCGCCCCGGGGCCATCGCCCCTCACAACCCGAACCCGAAGGGGAAGACGCGGGTTTGTAGACTCCA
>NW_008662297.1:0-19625 GCF_000695815.1 Acanthisitta chloris
CTGCTGGGGTTAAACCACGACAGCAGGACACGGGGAAACACGTGCTGGGTTGCCCAGGGCTGGCTCCGGGGGAGTGGGCACAGCTCTTCCCAGGGCTGCCGAGGGCTCTCCCGGGGAAGGATCAGCAGATCCCGTCGCACAACCGGCAGCTCTGCCCCGCACACGTGTCGGCTCGGGCAGACGTTTGCTGACACAGCTCCCTTTGGGAGCAGTGGACAGACTAGTGGAAAGGGAGAGAAAAAAGGGGGGAAAAAAAGGAAAAAGGACTAGTCTCACCTGTGGAGCTTTACCACAAATAAGGTTTCTCAGGAAAAGCGTGAATTTTTGTTATGTGCTTGTGTGCGTTCTTCCAGTTGCGCTGCGCGTTAAACTCCGATTTTCCCCAGTTAGAAAGGGAAAAACCCAACCCAACCCAAACCAAAAAACACAAAACAAAAAGCCCAACAGACTGTCGCTCCCCAAGCTGATATTGCCATACCAGCACGGCTTGCTTGACTAGAGGTGACCTAAATAATACTAATCTGATCAGATAGAAAAGCAGAAATATTTATACATGAACACATGTAGAAAAAAAGTCCTGATTTACACACTTAACTTCAAAAAAAAACAACCCCAAAACACAGAAGACAAGAAATGCAGATACACAGTTGAAACCTATAAACCTTCTATCTTTGTTTAATTACAAACTGCCACTTAAAATCACTACTGAATCTGGGATTGCTGCTGAGAAGTTATGTCTCATAAGTGACAGCACAGAACATGCAGTTCTTTTTGTTTATATTTAATTAGGGAAAAAAATTACAGAGAAAAAGGAAAAGGCAAAAGAACAGAAAGCTAAAGAAACAGGAGCTGAATAATGAAAGAGTGAAAGAAGCAGGGACATTTTAGGTGTCATCCTTTAGCAATTAATCAAAGGTTTCTAAAAAGTACAAGCACAGACTCTGCAGCCTTATCTTGGTTTCTAAGTCTCAATGTGATCTACAAAACAGCCCACTTATGAGTAAATGCATTCACCTCTTGGCTGACTCATCCTCAGACATTTGCCTTTCTCCTTTATTTATATTTCTGCTGCTATAAAATCTCTAATGCTTCTTCGAACCCACCTTCACAGAACACATGGATCACTGCTGTTTCTGCTGCGTGACCACTCAGAGACCTGCTGTACTGGCCCCTAAGGCAGCAAATCCTCCACCTGTGAGTTTTGAAAATATTTTATTGGTAACAGGACAATGAATTTATATTCCCTCTCATATTACTTCCAGTTATTGGAAAGTCTGATAACTTTGTCAGGCTCGGTTATATCCAGCTACATTTATTTTATTTAGAAATAGACGTTCCTCTGATATTATGCAAGCAAAGACTAGAACAAAGCACATCATTACAAATATTGTGAAGCTTCATTTATGATGAGTGAGCACAATATCATTTAAACAATTGCATAACCCCCTACAGTGATTCCCTTTGAGCTGCAGACTGCATGCATTGCCAGCTACTGCAACACCTGCTTTCCACAAGCTACCAGCCCTGGTGCAGCAAGCAGGCACACACAGTCTAAGATTACCTGAATTAATGCAAGTCAAAAAAGATTCTCCTACATGGAGTTCTTCATTATTATTTTACATAAAACATGAGTGCCTTGAAGAAAATGAACAGATAATAGTGGGATCATCAATATAATTTTTTTCACCAGAAAAAGTCAGAAAGGGGGACTGAGGTAATAGAAATGATCAGAAACTTAAAAGTAGAAAGTGTGAGCTCAAAAGCTTCAACTAACAATGAGAATGAAATGGAAACAACAGAGTAGGGAGACAAGTATGAATGTGCTGGTTGATCACAGGATTAGCACAGCAGACCCATCAGTGTGGTCCTGAGAAAAGACAAACATGATTATAAGATGCAAAACATGATCATAGGATACAGAAAAGCATTGGCAGAGCATAGGAAGAATTCAGGCCCTTGTCCAAGGCACTGGTGACACTTCTCCTGACATCTTTTGAATAACTGGGATGCTTATATTCAGAAAAGATAAAGTCAGATTAGAATAGATATACAGTAAGGCTACAAGGTTAAACAGTGTATTTTATGAGTAAACTACTTTATCAGACTAAAAAAACCCTGCTAAGTAGAGCCAGAGAGGAGACACGATTGCTGTCTTTAAATCTCTCCTATTGATGTTATTGATGCTAAAGGAAAAAAATGGGTGAAGATCTAGAAATACAGTAGCAATGAAACACAATTGCAGAACTAAATGGGTTTGAAAACCCATGCTGGCCTTTCTGAGCAACACTTGAGAGCTGTGTAGGCACACCAGATTTCCCAAGGGCAAGTCAGAGATGTTGGACTAGGCACAGACAGGCCTAGGTAACGTAAAGATGGAGCGTGTGGAAAGAGGAGTTGGCAGATTGTGGCGATGTGCTGTGCCCAAACTACCTCCCCATCCCTGCCTGTTCCTACCCCTTAGTCAGTTTACAAAGAGTCTGAAGCCATGGGGGCACTTTAATAGCCTACAAATGCTGCCCATTTACTGCTGAGTCCCTCTCCCAGAGGGAAGCAGGTTTCTCTGAAATAGCTCGGGGAAAGGCTATTTATCCTGTCTTGCATCATGAGTCTATGAGGTGGAGGTAAAGGTTGCCTAAAATATAAACACCCCAAGGCTTAGCCCTTCAGGGAACAGGGCTCAGATACAGCCTCCCCTGCTGCTCTTGCCGAGTGTAGCTGCTCTGCCACCTCCTCTGAGAACAAGTGAGTCACTAAAGGTCACGTTTCTCATCAGGGACAGCGAGTTCCTGTGCAGGTTGTGCCCTAGGCATAACCAGAGCACAGCCCCCTCTGTCCTCGCCCGCTCTCTCCTCCCTGCAGAGAGGCCAGGCCTAATTGGGTTCCTATTTTTGCCCTTGCTACAGAATGCCTGAAAAGGAAGAAAATTTTCTGCACAGTGAAAAGAGATTTGAAAGAGAAGAAATGCTCCCCTAGCCAATTGAGCTCAGTGGTTCTCGTGCTATGCTCCCTATACGTGTTCAGACACTTAATGTAGATGTTCCAAGTCTTTCCCGTGGTATGATTCCCTCTCCAATGCTCTGTGTAGATATTGGTCTTCTGCTTGGCATCACAACTGTGAAATGGTTCAAGTGGGGAGTGCTGTCCCATCTCTGGCTGCAGTGACAGAGGAGACAGCTATTGAACCGATGGAGGCAGAACACTGGCACATCATCCTGAGAATGCAGTCTGAGACAGTGAAGAAAGTGGAGTCTGATTAATGCATCCACAGTGCAAAAAACGGACAGCAATTGTCCTTTGTTTCTCTATTTGTGACTTTGCAATGTGGATTGATCACAGCAGTCTGAGCTCAGCAGATTTTTCTCCCTGTGAGCAGTGGAAAACATCGATGCTCTATTTACAAAGAATTTCTGGAAAGCCTGTTGCACATACATATCAACAACTACTTGCTTGGATGGTTTTTATTTAATAGGATTTTGAAAAGCATATGGAGCAAATTTCTGCTGTGGTGCGTTTAACTTAGAAATGTGGCGTGCCTGGAGGAGTGAGCTCTTAGGAGTTACAATGCTTTTGTATCCAGGTAAAGTGGGATGTGTATCAGAATCTTATTCTAAGCTCTCGGGCCTGTGGATGGATTGTACCTTGCTGGAGAGAGTTCAGCCTGTACGTAGGCAAGACTCTCTGTAGAACTTACATTTGCTGAGATGTTTTGCTCAAGGCCTTGAGTTTTATAACATTTTTTATGATGTTTGCTCTTTGGAGCAATATCTACAATATGTTCATTTTCCTTTTACTCCAAGCTCCAGCAATCACCCTAAAATGGCATTACATAACATAGCACATCTGGCCTGGAAAAGGACAGTTCAAATGTTCTGTATTTGGGTTGCGATCATTATTTTAATGTAGGTCTAGTGAGGGGATTTGAAAATAGATAATGTCTCTAAAATTTGAAAAAATTTACCGTGTCCTTTTATGGTATTTGTTTGAACTGACCTTTCTTTATTTCCAGATCATGTGAGAAACCCTTCAGAGCTGACACACAGGAACAATAAGGAGTACAAGCCAGGGGTGTCTAGAGTCTGGACTCATGGTTAAATGAGTGGGAGTTGCATCCCTCAAACACCACAGCATTTGGCTACACTTGAATTTCTGATTACTCACTCCCTTATAAATAGTTACTGAATTTCATAGTGTGTGGTAGCAAGTGTGTGTGAACACACAAAAATCAGGTCACTGTTATTCAGACATCTTTTATTTCAAAATAACCCAGTACCTGATGCAATTCACTTTAACCCTACATCGTCAAATCATTGCTTTAAAAGCTTCCTTAAAGTTTGTTAAGGGACTTTTCTGCTTCCCTATTGAAATTTGCAGTGGTCTGTCCAGCAAAGAAGAAACTAATCACGGGCCCAAATCTAAGACATCTTTACACAGTTAACCAAAATAAAGTTCAATATACGTATTAAGGCTTTGCAGGAATTGGAATCAGCTAACCATAAAAGAGAAGTTACGAAATCTATGTCGTCCAAAGCACAAACTAAAACAAAAATTGAGACCATTGAGTAACTTATCTCAATCTAATCAAGTTGCAAACACATGAAGCACTCATTTCTCATCCAGCACTGTGATTTGCAGGTGGGAGGCAAACCTTTGGGATTATTCCAAACAGGTCTCACAAGGTATTTCAAAGTGCATATCCATTATTTATAGCTGAAGTATTTCTCTTGTTTCACTTTCAATGAAACTCACGTTTGAAATTTTTATAGGCTCAAAAAGCATCATTCAGCCTGGTTAAAGACCTTACTTTCACAATGCAGACTGAAAAATACAGCATACTCACCACACAGCAGGTAAATATGAAGGACCAATGCTAATGTGAAAGGCAACAGATCTCACTCACACTGGGAAACAAGAGGGGGAACTGAAAGAGAAAAGACTGGGAAGTAGGCAGAAGAGGAAAGGAGACAAGAATAAGCACTAACAACCTGAGTCAACATTAACAAGAAAAGACTCCCTGGAGGGAAGAGGTCCCTTTCTCATGACTTCTCTGTTTATTGATTCAAATGGAAGGAGATAGATACCACATTGTGGACCTGTTTTCTAATTAGCAAACAAACTAAAAGCTATAATTAAAACATCTGATTTAAAGAATGCATGAAAAGCAACCTTACTGTTTTGACTGTGACCTGTTTAGTCTGCTTTGAGCTTTTTAGGAGTTCAGTATCAGAGGTTATGGAACAGATGGGGAAAAAATTATGCCAGCACATTTTTTCCCCTTAAGCTAAATAATAGGGCATGGAGTAGGTAGATACCACATAAGCGGTAGACAAAACCTTGCTTTAGCTTCCAGAACTTGTAAACACCCTAGACATTGCAATTTTTAGTTACTGAAAATCAGTATTATATCTTTAGTCTGAAAAAAAAAACCCAAAGAAAAAACTCCCTAGATGATCTTAGGATGCAGAAATGTGCCAAATTTGCACATCAAAAAAGTCACAGTTCACATTGCTTTTTCTTCCATATCTTATATAGAAAGGATGCTTTCAGCATGCTGTAAATCAGTTGCATATTCAGTGTGATTAACCCTAACACAGTCTTCAACAAGGTTTTGAAGCTCTGCAGTGTCCCTGGTCATGCTCACAGCTTGCAGCAATCACGACTAAGTTGCATATATACTCCCACCAGATTTTCTAGGTCCAATGAAGCCACAAGAACATATGTGTTTGCACTGATCCCACATTTAAGCTCCCCACAGGAAGAGCTGCTCAGGCTTGCTCTAAGCCTGAAGTTAAATGGAAGAAGACAGATAACTTCTAGGGCCTGACCCAATATTTATCACCATCTCATGGAGGCAATGATGGCATCAGCCTGTCCATCAGGTCCTTGGTGTTTGGTGTCCAGTACACCCAGTTCTAAGAGCTGTTTCCAAACCAGGAGCAATATATCGTATTTAAAACCAATTGGTTTGTGAACTTAACCAGGTATGTCATATTTAAAACCAATTGGTTTGTGAACTTATCTCCAAATACTCCCACAGGAAAACAGTGAAGTGTCAAAACTCAGTATCTACAATTATTGACATACTGAGTAATGCATGAAGAAAAACAAACACATTTTGTCTCTAATCATGAGTTTGCCATTGCTTCTGAGAACAATAATAAGGCCATTTTTTGAGCAGTAGGTATGTCATATTTAAAACCAATTGGTTTGTGAACTTATCTCCAAATACTCCCACAGGAAAACAGTGAAGTGTCAAAACTCAGTATCTACAATTATTGACATACTGAGTAATGCATGAAGAAAAACAAACACATTTTGTCTCTAATCATGAGTTTGCCATTGCTTCTGAGAACAATAATAAGGCCATTTTTTGAGCAGTAGTAATTCAAGTGCTACAGCTTTTTATTTCTTAGATCTCATTGATGACAGAAAAAAAAAAAAGAGGGGGAAGATACATGGATAATGAAGAGCAGAAGAGATTTTCACTTTGCTAGAGCATTGAAGAAGCTTCAGAACCAGAGCTTCTGACTGTGGCACATCAATAATATCCCTATTTGTTAGCAATGAGCTGGATATTAAAAACAGAATTAACAGAGAATGGAGCTAAGAAATAGTGCAATATGTCAATTTATCTTCACTGACCAAGATCCCAAAATGATGTCATCTTGACACATCATCAATGTTTTTATTAATGTGGCTAAAAATGTCAGTATCCAAAGAGCATCTGATAATGCTTTCAAAAGAAATACCTAGGAAGAAGTCGGTGAGTCAGGGAGTCGTGGTTTTGTTTTCAAAGTGATGTTAAAGACAAAACTAATTTCTAAGGAGAATAAAGTCTACCCTTCAAGGTTTTGTCTATACCAGGGAATTTTACAGGTAAAATGGGAAAGAAAAATAACTTCATACATTCCACCACCTACCCTTCAAGGTTTTGCCTATATCAGGGAATTTCACAGGTAAAATGGGGAAGAAAAATAACTTCATACATTCCACCAACTAAACCCCACCAAAGGGAGGTTAAATATGGACATATTTCTGCTGTCTTTCAGCATTTTTACTGGTGGATCAATCAAGTGTTTCTCATTGAGCTAATTCTGTCCCTGCTTTGGAGCATGCTCGAGAAGGATTTTTATTTTTTTGGGGGACATTCATGTGCTAAATTTGAACAAATTTCTACTGCCTATGTATCAGCTGAGACTTTCCAGAGAAAGCAGAAAAGATATCCCAATAAGATGGTGAGTTCTTTGCCAATTTTTAAGTGAGCTTAAAATATAGAGCTTCTCTGTATGGTCGAAATAATGTATTTTTGTTTAATTGCTTTATAGATACTGAAACAACTTTTCTGACTTTCTCATCCCTTCTTTACTGTACCCCTCTTGAAAAAAGTCAGGCTGCAGGATTTAGCCAGCAAAAATTAAAATTTAAACCAACCAACAGCTGAAATTATAGCCAACTGAAACCTAATGGAAATGTCAGACATCCTTAATTGCTGGTCACCACCAGTTCTGTCTACAACAGGGTAATTTTATTTTCATCTATAGAAATGAATGGAGCTTAGGGGGAAAAAATTCTACCTATTAAATCCAAAATCCAGGCATCACTACCTCTCTGCTTTGGGCTAGCCAAGCAGCCCCAGAATTCCCACCCCACTTGTTTGCTGTGGTTACACAGTCCTGTGTTATTTCCACTATCTCACACACAGTGCCAGAAGAACTTGGAAGATGAAAACACTTCTGCTTTCAAATATTTTCCTTTTCAAAGGAGAAAGCTAAGTGTAATTCTATTAATGCATTATTATTTTGGAGGCACTGCTGAAGTCAGGAAATTCCAAGTCAATGCTATATTATATTCATTGTGCAGATGTACCACTTTCTATTCCTCTTTTCCTTGTTAAATATAACCTGTTGTGGCGTATGTTTTATTACAGAATGTGCAGTGGTCAACAGCAAGGCTGGAATCTCCACCCAGGGGAGATTAGTTACATCTGAAAGTGGATGGACAAAAATGAAGCATAAAAAATGGCTGAAAGCAAGGCAGTGTGTGCCAGAAAATGAAGCTCATACTTCATTGGACTTTCAGTTCAAGAGATTCACGGCACTGCACGTTTTCAGAGAATTTTCTGGGGGCTCTCCCTGATGTCTCACTAACAGGTAGCTTTGTTATTTCTTTTTGTAACACTGCGTATCAAAAATTTGTACTTGCAATTTTGGGGTTGGTTACTAATTCGAATATTTGGAAATTCTCTTGTTTTTTATCTGTGCTTCACTATACTGGAGCAGTTAATTCTATACCACTTTGAAAGTACTTAAAAAGTAATAAACATAATTATATAACATATATAATTAAAATGAGGAAACAAACCCACACACAAACAAAAATCCACAAAAAACACCCTCCGATACCATGATAAAAAACCCAAACCCAAACAAAACCCAACCCAAGAGTTCTCAAGCCACTGACACTGACTTACAGCCCTACCTGTTCTTCCCAGACAATAGGCCATCCTCCTCTCTCAAGGCTCTTCCTAATTGAGGATCCTTAATTAACTGATGCTACAGCCTTCCAACCTGACCTGGCTGCTTTGTTCTGCTAATAAGTGGCTAATGGCACTTTCCCCAAGCTCTGGGGAGGGGCCAGAGGACTGTCCCAGGGCTCAGGGAGCAGTGCCAGGCAGAGGCACCCACCTGCCTCCTATTTGGGCCCCTAGCCACTCCTGAGGCTGTTGGCTGCCCAACACACATCAGAAGATTTCAGAAACCCCTGGCTCTGCTAACGATGCAGGGATTAAATACTAGGAGGTGGTTTCTTTGCTTGCCATTTCAAGACTGGTTTTAGCCAGCACTTGGCCAAAAAAGTTCTTTGGGTGGACTTTCTCCTTGAAGCACATTTTAATTTCTCCTATTGTTCCTTCTCTCTGTCTTTGCATGAGCATCTTTGCTGGCTGTATGCCAGTGACACCCACTTCCACCCATCCCTCCTTCCATCTGCACGGCTGACTCCCGACGAATTTGCCTACCATTCAATTTTGGGTGATGGATTTATTTCAGCTGTGTCACTCCAAGGAGGGGCCACAACTGCTGTTTAATTTTTACTGATCTTGAAGGTCAACTGTCGGCTCATTACCCTCAACAATTGCATTGAAGCACTCTTACAATGATATAAATTGTTACCAAATACTACATACACTAATAGAAAAAAAATCAGATGCCACGCACATCATTTTAAGCAAGAAGAAATGGAAAATAGAAAAAAAATCAGATGCCACACACATCATTTTAAGCAAGAAGAAATGGACACCAAGCAGCAGCAGCTGTGTATACAAAAGATACAGCACTGATGCTGACAAATCTTATAGTAATGCCCACCCACTACAGATAGTTCTGTAGGGACTTGCTACTGAGTAATCAGTCACCCCAAAAATCCTTCTCCAGTAGAGTCCTGTGGATTGAATCAGTGGGGGTGATGCTGGGTGGGGCCTGCAGTTGCAGTTCTTGAGTGCCATGGATAATGGGTCCCTCCTTGTATTTTCCTTGGATATTCAAAAGAAGAGGCTATGAAAGCACTCCAGCCCTTCTGTTTCCTTCTGTAACTTCCTAAGATCCTCAGCTGTAATTAGGACTCCCAAGGGAGAATTTGTATTCACTTAGTGATGACTTGACTCAGCAGAATGTAGTGAGGCGTTAGCCAAAAACCTTCTTGTGTTCCTCTCAAAGAGCCCTGATTTCCAGGGAACATCCTCTGTCTCTTCTTTAAGTGCCTTCTGTAGATTCCATTCCAGGAACATTTGGGTAAGTAGTGCTGTCAGGTGAGGAGGAGAACATGCTTCAAGTGATGGATTAACCACCAGCAAGCAGAGCAGCTCACAACTGGTCAGATGGACTCTGCTTAGGAAACACGGTTAGAGCTTCACAGATCAGCACCAAAAATTCAGAATGGCAAATGATAACAAGGTGATTACCTTTAGCCTTGTGGAATGTGATCTAATCCCTAATGGGAGAGGCACAGAGACAAACCTCATGCTCTCTTCAAAGTATATCTTAACCCTGAAGATGCCTTAACATATATCATAATCATCACATCTTAATCTTTGTGTGTTTTATTATTATAATTATATTTAACTGTGTCATTATTAAATCACTGCTTGTTATCATTTTCTGCATAACACTAAGACAGTAATTTCTTCAAGTCTTTGACTCTCTTTAGAGGGGAAGGTTGTACTCAGAGTCTAAGAGAGGAGTTTAGCTTTCATCTGAAACTGCTTTGCATCTTGCTTCAATATATTCTAATTAAATATGGCAAGCTGAAATGTTCTTTCTAATACTGGAATGATGTTTTTCCTATAAAAGGATCTCAGATGGTCAGATAACAGAAGACAGGTCCGTTCACTCAAATTAATAGTAACTTAAAAATTGGAGATTACTAGTCCCTAAAATCAAATAGCATCTTCTAAAGAGAAAGACAGAAAAATGACTGCTACATCATCATCCTGAAATTCTCAGGCTCCAGATCAACATCCTGATGTTAATTGATTCCTATGTTTTCCTTCTGAGATCGTAACTGTAACTAGGAAGTAGGAAGGACTCTACAAAGTCTGCTGATGGATTGTGGTCCAAGGAGCACTGTGTCTTCTTGAGGAAGCATGAGCCTTCCCATGACTTCAGCAAGTGATGAATCTCTGTAATGAAACAGCACGCACACCTTTCATACACGATCTAGGAGAATACAGGGAAAGCCATATGGCATGTCCTAAAATTAGATATCACTTAACACAGTACCTAATTGCAAGGCCACAGAGCCTACATCTCTTGGAACTGGGTGTAGCATGAAATGTCAAACGCAGATTTAGATCCAAGCAGGACTGCAAAAGGGAAATTAAAAGTGTTTTTGACGTTCTTTTACTTGAGGAATTAAGAGCTTCCTGATGAATTTGTTGAGATCCTGATGGAGAAGAACAAAAAATTAGGAGAAACCTGAATCTTTTCCCACAAGGAAGGTGGAATAAAAAGTATTTGGAACTTTTCTGCTACCTACTCTATCATGGTACTCTCCTACAGAGATGCAGAGATGTTTACACTTAGCTGATAGTTATCATTATAGCTGTTGGAACAAGAAAGTCCAAATGAATCCTCAAACAATCTTCTTGGTTGAGGAATTTCCCATGTGATTTTGGCTAGTTTCTCAAAGCATTTGGGAAGCCAATTCTGATGAATGACGTGTCTGACACGATGCATGACCTTCCATATATTTATTGCATGTCACGTAAGTCAAAATCAAACTTAAGCATCTGTCCAGGACTGTCTTCCACAAAAATTCCAAGACTGTCATCAGAGTGGAGTATGCATAACCTGCATGATTAGGATTTGGAAACTATTTTGAACAAGGAGGAAAGATACATTAACACACTGCTGAATGACACACCTTCTCTAGGTACAGGAAGAGATGGGGTAACATAGCCAACATAATATGTGATAAAAAATTAAAACCCTGTGACTGAAAAGAGAAGCATTTATATTTCCATTTCGTAATGTTGCTATCCGTGCTGGAGAGAGCTGGAGCAGCTGAAAACAACCTTGATTCTACAACTGGAAACAGTAACCTCTTCAGCCACTTCAAATACATGGGAGAAAGATTGGGTCTGCAGCTGCTGGTCCAGTGCAGCATTTTTAATTTGAATTACTGCTGTTTTCAGTTCACTAATACAAGGGGATTTGAACAGCAGCCTCGGCTGTGGGGGGAGTAATCTCTTGCAGAGGGATGGGGCAGACAGATGCAGGTATAACCAAGGGATCATGAATCTAGGCCAAGCCCATGACTTTGTGACCTTTCCTAATCTTTAAAAATAGCTTCATGCATGTACGTGTGTACACAAACAGATACAATATAGTCACATATATACACCATAAATGTTATCTGCAATTATTTTGCATATTACTTTATTCTGTAAGGTAAGAAAAGCAATGAAGAAAGGCACCCTGAGCTCTTGTGTAGTAAGGCATGAGAGACAGCATCGAGCAGCTAGCAAGTAAAGGAACAAAAAGATAAATCTACACAAAATATTTCCATTCAAGTTTAGCCATGAGTTTTGCTCTGGTACATTTGGTGATTCCTGGCTGGCTGGATACTACCTCTATATTTTATTATATGTATGAAGAATACCCTGTTTGCTGAGTTTGGCATTTTGGACTAGGCAGTCCCAGTATCGGACAGATCTGTGTGTTTTGCTTTGTTTTTCCCTCGATCTTGCCCAAGTCAAGTTATCCATCACTATTCTGCAAGAAAAACAGGTTGGGAAAACAGCTCTGAAAGAGTTTGCTTAGGATTCATATCAGTATGCATCTGTTTGAGGAGGATAGACCCAAGCAATGCACATGTCCTTTAAATGCAGCTACAGAGGCTGTAAAACTAATGTAGTGCATTACTGTTCAAAAGAAAATGTGACTGTGATTTGACTCAGATTAAGTCTAGGCTGTAGTTAAAATGTCTTGAAATAGAGTCTGAAAAATAGTTGTGCATAAGCTACCTTTCAAAGGGGAAATGAACAGTAGTTGCAAACATAATTTTTCAGACCTTCTGGAATAAACATTTAAGCAAGGAACAGTGTTAAGCTATAAATATCACAGGGCCTATAAACACTATTTAGGAGCAGAGCAGTCTTTATGAAGCAATCAGCAACTAAGGATAAAGCAGTCTAAGGTGAAGCATGCAAGTTAGGCATAGTCCTGGATTCATGCTGAAGAATGCTGAAGAGTGAGGAGCTTTCCCAGTTTTCACATTAATCTTACACCAAAAATTAGCAATTAATCCTATGAAGTTCTTGACATTATTTGGAATAAATGGCATGGCACCGAAGTACTATTATTAATAACAATTAGGCAAATTTCCTCTGTTCTTTTCTTCAAGATGTGGAAAGATGAATCCAAATACATCTGGCTGCAGGAACAAACTTTGAGCTTTAGAATGATACATGTCTGCAGAATAAGGCTTTCACAGTTATCCTCTCTGTGTTAAGACTGCCCAGGCATTTTATAAATATTTGTCTGGATTTCAAACTTCTAAGGACAAAAAAGCATTTTTTTTTTCACTCCGTAACAAATGTTTTTGTTGCCTTTGGTATTGTGTGATAGATGGTACATTATGTGAAAACCCACAGAGATTGTATGGCCATATCGTGAAATATTGTCTAAATATATTTGGCAAAAATGCCAAAGCTGCAGGTGAGGCAACAAATTCTAGGGCTTTTCACCCTACAAAACTGAGAGTAAAAATGAGAGCAGAAGGATGAAGTCATCTCCATAAACCCCAACCACCTCATGGCAGGAAAACATACCTCACTGACTGGACTGCTGTCAAGAGATGGGATGGAATTCATCTCACTTCACTTATGTGCCTGTGAGGTATAGCAGGCTCTACTGACTAGATCCCCACTAGCTACAAAGGCAGTCTGGAGGGACTAGCCCAGAAGTAAAGCTACATATGAGGCAGCTAAGTCCCACGCATGATCACCTACCACAGTTCCTAAACATGAATTAGTCATCGCCTGCCAGAACTCGAGTGCTTCACTGAATGCCTACCAACAGCTACTGAAATAGGCAATGACTCTTTTAAATAGAAATAAAATTGCCTAAAACACATCAAATTTTAATTGTGTTACTCTAGATAGCTTTCTGTATTTGCAAAACAGTGGTCAATCAAGATCCTGCAGATACTTAAATTCAAATAAAGCTCTGAATGACTGTTTTCAGCTTCTGTCTAATTCCAGTTACTCAGGATTTTTCAGTTAAATTCTCTGGGTATGTGAAGATCTTCTTCTGGTTATCCCTAAATCTGCCTAACTCTCCAATCAATCTAACCACCTGCAGACCTTTAAGCTTGGCTTTTTTCTACCTGGCTGCTCTTAGCAACCAATTTGGGCTATTCACAAGTTGCCCTGCATGCATGGAATGTTGTGTGTGATCTGTCTTTAATATGATATCCCAGTAGTCACAGAGCTCCTTCAGGCTATTAAAACCTGAGATTTTATTGTATCCCCTCGTAATAAAAATCTGAACCATCATCACTCACCAATGATGTAAATTCACCTTCCTAAAGACAATCCAGGTGGTCTTCATCTGTACTAATAAATGTTTTCGACTTCTAAAAAAGACTTAAAATACTCATTGACCTACATAAAGATTATAACCCAGAAGCCAGAACACTTATCTAAGTGGTGTAGAGAGTATTTTGAAGTCCTTCTCTTAAGATAACACAGGAGCTCTTGTCCTTCTTACAGTACTTACACAGTTAGTCAGCATCAACAAGAGAAAGTGAGAGTTCTTCAGAATATCTAAAGCCTTGTGATTTAGGGTACTGCCCATTATAAACATTTCTGTTCAAACCTCCCCAGTAAAAACAGGGAACCTAACAAAGGGAACTTTCAAATCATTTAGTTCATGGAAGCCCCTGGACCACCTGTTCTGCCTGTACTAATTGCTACGATCCAGGTTTTTTTTAATAAGTGGGTAAAAAAAGACATTTTCTATTTGAACCAAGCTTTTTTTAATATGTGGGTAAAAAAGACATTTTCTATTTGAACCAAGTCAAATCTTATTTGGCTTTTGTTTCCCCAAGGAAAAAAAAAAAACCCTTTATTGTTTGGATTGATCCGAACTAGGCCTTGAAAAAAAACCCTTTTTTGTTTGGATTGATCCGAACTAGGCCTTCCTCTTCAATACTGCAACCCAAACTTCTTGATATGCAGAGCCTTACATGAGAATCATAATCCCTTTCCAATTCTGTATCAACAGATGATCATTCTTGCACTGAACTGCTGTTCCCTGCTCCAATGAACTAAGCTCGGATATAATTACACTAGAATTTTGCACAGCTCTGTAGTTCCAACAAGTTTGGTCTATGCATCTGACTTTCAAACATACTATTGTGCATTTTAACACCATATGTTTGTAACTACCAGACAGACCTTGCCAAATCAGAGAATCAAACCAACTTGCTGAGTGCTCCAAAGCTTCAGTTCACATCCCAGAAAATAACTGTTACAGTGTCTGTGTTTCTCCTTATGGCATTGACTGATGATTTGTTGAGGTCCCTTAAGTAAAATGAGACTTGTAGTTGTATTTGTTTTGGTAGACTCTCATATTCTTCTTTTTTTTCTGGTTTTCGTTATGTCAATTCTGAATATTCAGAAAACACACTGCAAGCTCCAAAACTATAGCAGCTACCAAAACAACAGCTTTCCCATATGCATAACAAACATTCCCTGGAGAAGTTTTGTCGCTTTGCAGCGAGAAAAAAACAAGACACATGAGAGATAAAAACCCAAGTAACACCTAACATTAGAATATTTCAGCATCTAACCCCCCCAAATAATAAATGAGAAGAATATGCAATGAAATAATTTTAAAAATCAATTTTCAGTTGGGATTTAGAGAGCCAAGGGAGCCAGCTGTACAGATATCATAACAAAGGGAATAACTCCAAATGAGAGCCAAATGAGCAATTGCACAAAACTGTGAGACAGCAAGCAGCAAGAGGGCTGGAGAGCAGAACTAAATCAGAAAAAGAGTGGAAGTTACAGAAGGAAACAAACATGAACCATATGGGAAAATATTTACGGTATGTTCATGTTTAATTAGGTAATATAAAAGATAAGAACACTTATGCAGAGTCATCATAAACAAAGATGAATGGAAAATGTGCTACTAATAAACCTGGGTAATCTCACTGCACTACAAGTGTAATTTGATGTTCAGATGTAATTTAAAACAAAAAATTGTATTTTGATACAGTATTTTGCTACCACATCTAGGAGTAAAAAATAAAGTATTGAAGTAGACATTCTCTACTTAAATTCCAGGTACTTTGAAAATAAACCTAAAAAATCACAACTGTTCACAATCCAAAGATTGCACCCAAATTTGCATTCCAATTTCGTTTTGAAAACACAAGATTTGCCTTTGGATGAAAAATGTGAAACAACCTTTTCAAAGATTTTTCCTTTTCTCAAAACATTTTTTCTTGTGTAAAGGCTCTGAAACAGAGATCACATCGAGAGTTAAAATTAGCATAAGAATGGAATTGTAGGTTCTTGGTATGTTTTAGCACATTCATTTTATACAGCTTACCAACCTGTCATAGGTATCAGCACAGGTTAATTGCTTTCAAGAGAAAAACAATATGCAACAAGTAGGGCAAAAGGAGAGCAAGAGAAACAAAATGGGTTCGAAGGCCTTTGTGACCTTCACAAACACTTTTCCTTAACAAGGAAGATGTTGAAAAAGTCAATTGCATATGTGCGAGTCATTACAGCTATCTACAGCTGTGTACATATTGATGCTTTATGGCAGTTTACATCCTTATACTTATATCTTTCAAGCAGGCACAGCCTCCTCAGGTGGTGCAAGGCATGATGATTTATTAGACATCATAGCTTCAAGCCTTAAATGAACAAATAAGTTCACGGCAAAGTACAGAAACAGAAAACAAAATTATAAGCTAAGGAAAGTGAAAAAAATTGCAATTTCTCTTGATAAATATTTACAAACTCTGCTCTCAGTGAAGTGCAAATTTCAAGCAGCTTTGTCATTTTTTTGAGGCTGTACAACATCCCATGGTACATCCTCAAAACTTATTAGATTCATTTGGAAACATAAACAGAAATTGAAAGACCACCTGAAAGGGCACTAAACCTGTATGCTGATATCTGTAAAGGCAACATTTAATTCAAGATTAGTTCCTCATCAAGCTGAGTATTTCTTGCCATTGTTATCCTTTCAACTACAATTCCTACAAAGGAGCGAAAGCATATTTTTAAAAAAAGAAAAATGGAAATCAGAAAAAAAAAAGAAAAAAAGAAGCACCACAAACCAGAAATGAAACAATTCACTGAGTCATTTTCCACTATAATTCTAAATTCATTCAACTAAATGAACACTATTAAATCTAGAATACTCAAGACAGGATGTGAAACTTCATTTCATAAACATGAATAAGGAGTAGGCACACAAACAGAGGACTGATGGCTTTTATTTAATGACACATACTTAAGAGATCATAAATCACAACACATGAGCATTTTTAAAATGGGGAAAAGTGTGTAATAATCATTAGCTGGTTTTGGAACATCCATACAACTGTGTGGCTGTTGAAGTATTTTAATTACTGTCTTCAGACAATGGAAATAAATCTCAACAAAGGCGAAGTACAGCAGCTCTGAAATCTCACGTTTCCACTACAGTGTACCTACTTAGGTTGCCTATATTCCCATACACATTATGTCACCAGAGACAATCTAATTGTTATGGATGACCACTGTTCCTTTAAAGAAGCATCTTTTCAAGACTGCCACATCTAGGTGGATGCAGAAAACATACCACTTTGCTGAGCTTTTGCAGATGAATACGTTAATTCCTACATCCTTGACTGAAAAGTCAGATTGAAAGCTGTGCACTACAAAGAAAACCAGGATTTTCTTTCTTTCTTGCAGAACAAACCAGTTTAAATTACACACACAATGTGCTCATATATTGCAGAACACCAGAAAGATAGCAGGAATTTTCCCTAGTGGGTTTGCATTCAGGATTAAAAGAATGTATTAGATCAAAATCCTCTGCCAGTGGCTGCATCCTTAATTTACCAAAGTAAATAATGGGAACTTTGCACACAAAGTTGTGAAGTGCTCAGTTGCTTGGATTAAATATATCAAAGTTTAAAAACAGAAACCCCCAAGAAACCAACCCATCCACATATCTATTTACAAGATGTGAATGAGACACTTTTCACAATGAATAGTGATTGGGGTCGTCAATAATTCGATGCAAAACATTATCCTCTGCATTTTTAGTTTCTAGACATCCTTGGTATCAAAGATAACATATACAAAGATTGCTTTGGTTTTCTCTACTCATTTATCAAAACCAGAGCAGTGTAGAGCTAGCAATGCTCCTGCCAGTTTCAGTTCTGCTCTTCAGAAACTAATGGGCAGCAGGAGTTGTCACCAGTTTCTCCCAGCTGCTTGGAACTCTCAAGAGACTAAAGCTCAACCAGACACTATGGCTATTTGAAAAAGAGCACAACAAATACCAGGAGACTGTTTCTCTCCTCATTCTGTTAGGAACCATAAATTGCTCAAACCGAAGAGACAAGAATTCTTATCCAGAGGTGGAAAGTGACAAAACTCAATGCAAATAAGTTCTTCAAAGCTGCTTAAAGAGGGCCTGGAATTTTGAGTGGGCATGCAGGGGAATATTATTACAAATCTACAAACACGTTTACAGATATTATTTCTTATTTGCAACTCCATTCTAAAAACATGACAATTTTTAAGGAACTAAAAACTTAGCACAAAATCCTGTACATGGTATTTCGGTTAAATTCATTCGGAGAATGATAAAAAGCATCCAAGAATTCCACAACACCTTAAGCCTTCATTTGCAAACAGCTTCCCAGCCACATGTATCTTCTACACAGAGACTTGACAGGAAAAGATGTTGAACTAAGACCAAAATTCTGCCTTAAACTTTGCAATTCACACTCAGACTTTTGCTGACGAGTTTCATTTTTACCTTGTAGTTGGTTATCATGTTGCAGTTCTCAGCTCCCCTTGTATTTGCATTCTATTGCTTTTAAATTACCCTTATTAGTCCATCAAAGACTTGGTACTGTCTGACTTGTCACCCTTCTTTAGTTACTCTTGGGTAGATCCTTATAACAGGGTTGAGGTGAGCAGCCAACTAACACTGAATCAAGACACATATGTAAAAACAATGCACATAAACTTACCAATTTCTTGAGAGCTATCAGACAAACGATTTGTACCTGCAACAACTCACGTGAGTATTCAAATCCAAGACTCTTGTACATTTCTGAGGGTACAACTAATTTGGAAAAAAATCCCTTTAGATTTTTACCTAATTCTGCATGAATTTAGCCCTATACTTCTTTCCTAAGCACTTCTGATTGTACTGACTTTGAGGGCAGCTTGAGACGCAACCTACACACACAGACTGGCAGTGCACAACAGTTCATTTCCCAGAGACACCTTAAGCTGCTTCCACGACATGAGGTGATATGTCGCAGGATGTGAAGACAGAGCATGTGGAGACTGTAGAATGGCCAAAGGCCTCAAGATCAGTAGTGCAACAATTTCTTAATGAAAGTATCCCATTAACAGCAATGCTGTCACTGAAATTCAATCTGTTTCGATAACAGAATTCCCCATCAGCATCGAAGGAAAAATTCTACAGAATCATCCCAGGATAAGGAGAAAAAGAAGAGAAATAAGAAAGGCTAGGAACAAATGGAAAGTTATCATTTTATTGCCTGAATTGAAAAGCAAGAGTAAATAAACAGCACAAGCGTTTGACGGCAACATTGTTTAACGCATTAGATAAGTTTATTAAACCCAAACGAGGTTAATTACCCGCGAACAAACAACTCCCTTCTCTATTTTTTAGGGTATAGAACGCTATACCTCTTCTCCTCTCCGTGAAAGCGGCGAGTAAGAGTGAGCGTCGCGGATGACACGCGCGGTGTGAACGGCGTCACTCCGGTCCAGCTGTCGGTCCCTCGGTTAGACCTGTAACGCAAGATGACCGTCACGATGCGATGCGGCCCGTGCCAACCCCGCCGCGCCG
>NW_008662298.1:0-8271 GCF_000695815.1 Acanthisitta chloris
GGGTGTGGGGGGGTGTGTCTGGTTTTGGTAATTTTGAGTGTAAGCCTTTCCTTTCAATATTTCTGGCTAGGCTTCTGGTGCCCCAATTTAGACATTTTAATATGTACTTCCAGTATGTGTTACTGGAACTAACTGCCTCTTCCTCCCAGGAAGGCAGCCATGTGTAAACCTCATTTATGTAGCCCACTTCATAGCTCCTCTCCTTTCTCTTTGATTCAATAAAATAAATCTTATCTAACTTGTCATCTTAAGGAATGTGCCAAACAGAATCAGAGAGGGGAGGAATAAAAAAAAATAAAAATTATTAACCAGAGGTTTATCTCCCAGATACTTATGATTTCTCTTCCTAGGAAAGAGCTACAATAAATGACTACCAGGAAGTCACATCTCAGAGTACAACATGGAAGACTATCTTTAAGCCTTTTTAAAATTCTCCCCACTCCCCAACAGGGTTCAAATGTACCTAATTCATTGGTCCTGGCTCCAAAACTTTTGACATTACAGTAGATTTGTTTGCAGACATAGAAATCAGCATACAGACAAAAACTGAATTGAAGAAGCAATCATCTGCCAGAGCAACTAGAGGACTTTAAAGATATTATTCCCGTTCTCTTAAATTCTGCTAACATCTGTTGGAAAACATTGTTCTAACATGCTTTCTTAATCTGAAAAGCCTCCCAATTCCTATTTCTGTCATCCTGATTAAAAAGAAACAGTCTACAAGAAGGGACTGTGCTCTACCAACTTTCTATTCCATTGTTGATGGTAGGTAGAAAAAAAAAAAACCCCAACCAAATAAAAATCTCACAAACCAAAACCACACAGCAGATTACATCCCAAATACTCTTTACACTCCAAACAGTCATATTCTTGGAGAGACCATTTGTATGGCCAAAATATTTTGGTGATATCAAAGTTTATCAGAAGCACACATGCCCCACACTTAAATGTATGTATTCAAGAACAGTTTCCTGAGATATTCAATGTGCTTACTGCATTTACTAAACAAAATGAATTATAACTCCTACCATTCCATCATAACGATCTCCAGGTCGACCTCTTCGGTCATAAGACATAAGATCTCTAAAACGAGAAAAAGCAGCAGCACCACTTGTTATAAACTAGTTTATATACTCTAATTCAAGTTTTCATGACTTGCACACAATTATGAATTGCTGAATTCTTTAGCCTAGTTCTGAATGACATAAAATAAGTTACAGAACTACTAGTCATGATAAGACTGAAGAAATAATTAATTTCAAATACATTTCAAAATTTTCTAGTGCAATGCACACTTGATCCTGCATAATCATTACCAACACGGAACGTGAAACAAGTCCTGGAAACATGAGCGCAATTCAGAAAGTTATACTCAATTTGAGTTTTGTACAATGCATTTATGCAAGAGCTTACCCGCCACGAGGAGGTGGTGGAGGAGGAAGAGGAAGATTACGAGCTCTACTGCCACCTCTGCCACCACGACCTGGCGGAGGTGGTGGAGGTCCTCTGCGAGGGCTCATATCATCATAATCTCTTCTTGATGGAGGCATAGGTCGTCCACCACGACCAGGAGGCATTCGATCAAAGCCTCCTCTCCCACGCATTGGAAAGCCTACTGGACGTCCCCTTCTATCATCAAACATCATTGTGAAGCCACCATAGTCATATGTTTCATCATAGAAATTGGGATCATAAGGCTGGGCGCGTCCTTTAATTGGAGACTAAGACACACACACAAAAAAAAACCAACACCCCTCCCACCAGTTAGTACCATACAATTATTATATTTCATTAAATTAGTATATTAAATGTATAAATATGAATTTATACATGCTAAATATGTTCTTTATTTCACAGTGCTGATAGGCAAGACAGAGATGCTGATATGCTTCCTGAGAGCTTAACTATGATATAGAAATCACAGTTAATGATGGGTGGCACATACATTTGGCTCACTTCATTCCCAATTTAAATTTTCTTATTTTGCTGCAAAGCATGACTAAGTCTCTGAGTACCAAAAATATCTTCCCTTACCAATAAGGTACACTCCAATTCTAGCAAACAGGAATAATTTCAAAGGATGCTATAAGTCCAATGTTTATTTTGTTACTGGAGAAGAGGCACTGAATTCAAAATAGAAATGGAAACATATGATTTTCCAGCCAAATAATCCTTTCATGAATACCAATGAAAGAATAAGCTTAAGATGCATTACCTCAGATATAAGATCCAAGATAATCTTGATACATTCCACAACTCTGTCAGGTTTTCCACCAATAAGCACCACTCTATCAGTGGAATGAGGACAACATTCTTGAAAGAGCTTAATGGTGGTCTGAGTGTTCTGTTGAGAAGAAAAACAATCCCCAAAAATCTTCAAATAGAAGTATTTTAAACAATCTTATAAACTTATTGAAAACAAAATGGGTAAGACACACACTAAAACATTTTAAAAGAAACAATCAAACCAGATCATTAAACTTCTAGTCATTTTAAGTTAATGCTTGGCTTTCCAGTTCTGACAACAAATTTAATCTTAGGATATTATATTTTTAAAGACCTGTAATGACATCAATTTGTATGAAATGCTAGTGAAGAGAAAAAACTTTCAATATTTGACATCTTTTAATTATGGCTCATCTACATGGTCATTTAATCAAATATGAACAAAAGGACCACACATTCCTTATAAGCTTAAAGGTTATATAAACCTTCATATGTCATAAAAACATGCTTTGGATGCAAGACAGCAATATTGCCAGGAATATGTCTAGTCATCTTGTCTTCACCTCAGTCTATAACAAATAGTAGCTTATGCCTAAACTGACCTGGAATTGCCTTTGACACAATGTCAAGAAAGGATAGAAAAGAACACTCGAGATTCAGAGACCACCTACACCTTTTCAAAACAAAACCTCATTCCTTCACAAAGGAAACAGTAGTCTTAAAGTAAGTAAAACTTCAAAACCAAAACCAAACCACCCCCCAAGAAAATCCCACTCCACACTATCTTTTTATAGCAATATTCAAATATCTATTAAATTATCATAATTAAGCGTTTATGGAGATACAGCTACGCTAAACCATTTACCATGTCCAATACCACCAAGATAGTCTATTCAGAAGTTAATTCCAGAAGGATTGATGAATGGTATTTTTATTTTAAAAAGTATCCTTTATTTATAAAGATTACTGCTAATATGCTTAAAGGCTTTTATAAGAAGTTCTAAGCTCTATCACCAACAGCCACTTCATGTATGAAATATGTTCCAAAGGATCATAGATCACAGATGATGCTTACACTCACTGTTTATGAGCACAAACCCCTAATTTGTTTATAGAATAAAAGCAGAACCTGAAAAGAATAGGAAACAGTACCTCTCTGAGTTCTTTGATTTTAGCACCCTTGACACCAATAATTCCTCCTGCTAGACTTTGGTGAATTAGAAGTCTTAACTCACAGTCAAAGTCGCTACCTTTGTAGTGCTGATACTGTAAATAAGATGCATACAAGCAAAGAATAAAATATTAGTTCAGGGGAAAAAAACCCAAGCAAACAATTAAAAAACCCAAACAAACAAAATTCTAATTTCAGGAGATTTTTGTTAAGATTTTTCTCCAAACACCACGTCATGAATGAATTTGCTACTGAACTGTAATACTGTATTTGCTACAATAAAAATCACATTTTTAAGCAATTTGTCTCAACACAAGATGATGTCAAATTAATTTTCTTTATTCCTTTTATCTTTATTGCTGCTGTATAAAATTTTAATATATCCAATAGTGCAACACACTTGATGACAATGCCAAGGCAGAATGGAAATTACAATACAGCTACTTCAAATTGAGAACAAAACAAGTCAGAAGACAGGTGTTTTGAAGGGGAGGATGCTGTTCCAAATGTTAATTTTTTTAAGCAGAAACTCTGTCCACTACAAAAAATGCCAACACATACCTTGAGAGCTATAGACCTCCTTTCAAAATAGGCTGGGTTTTATTTTCTAATTTAACATATTAAAAATAGCACACAATCATCTAGAATTATCTTGTTTCAAAATCTAAATTTATATCTCTGAAAAAGTAACAAATCTAAGAGACATACCTCTTCTAAAGTAGGGATAATCTTCTTCAAGATTTCTCCAATTGTCTCTGTATCTGCACTTATACTCAAGATACTGTTAGAGGCCATAGTAACAAAAAACATGGCAAAGGTGGAAAGTAGTAGAGCTAAGTTTAGTCTTCATAATCATGCATAAAATTCTAACAAGACTGACTACACAGAATAACTTACAATGAATATTCCCCATTTAAAGTAAACCTGTTCACTGGATTTACAACACATGCATCTTTGTTTACACCCAATATATATGCATGATGAATTTAAGAATTTAAGGCTAGGTAGGTCTTACAAAGAGCACGCGAGTGCTTTTGGAAGGGCTCGGATTAAGCAGATGAGAAATCAATGTGGAACTAAAAGTACGAGTGAATATTCACTTTCCCCACCACCACTAATTAAGTATATCCTTGCCATTACATTGGTAAAACTGGCACACCTTTTTGTAGAAAAAGTGGGGATATGTAAGTGGTCAATATTATATCTGGAGTAAGGTTGAGACACCGGTTAAAAATTAGATTACTAATGGGCTCTGCAAAAAATGGAATATAAATAAAATGGGAAAAAAATGAAACAAAACAAAAAAAACCAACCCCATGAACAAACAAAAGCATAACAAATGAGAAGCGAAGAAAAGTGAACTAGACTTAGTATTTCATCAGAAATAATTATGAACAATGTTGGGAGGAGAAAGGTGGGCCACAAAGACCAGAGCAAGAGACTCTTGAAACCATCTGATTTATTACGTAGTGAATATACAACACTTGAAGCTATGCTCCCTCCATTGAAATTAGTGGATTGGTTGGGTGGGCAACTCATGTAAAAGTTCAGTGACAAAAAGCCTTAATGAGGAAAATAAGACAGAAAACTTTAAAAAACCCCCAATACATAGTCTATAAGGGGATACTATTTAATTATATCAAAGGCACATAATAAAGCACATTTCTCTCTTTCTAATCAGGCAGTGAGGCATAAACTGTTGGGACATACCGCTCAGGGCCACTGCTGTCTGGGACTGAAACACTTGCATTGTACTGCATTGGTCATTGGCGTTCGTGGATGTTGGCATTGGGCATGGGCATTCAATCAGTTGTCAAGTATGGTACCCGTTTGGCAACAAGCACATTTTTGGGCATAGCCAACCAGGGTTTTCACATGGGCGTTCAGGGGCGGATGGGCCAACGTCATGGTGGGCAACGCAGGGGGAAGTCGATCCAGTACATGGGTAACGGAGATATATGGCCAAAAAAACAAGGAGAGGGAAAAGGGGGAAAAGCAATAAATTTTAATTTAAGACAAACTATACTTATTACTCTCAGTTAATGAAGCAAGCTTAAGTTGTTCTAAAGACTAACACAATAATGGATTGCTAAATCAACTGTGGCTTAACAGTATAGATCTTAATGAGTTACGTTATCTGACTAAACTACGTTTCAGTAACAGGCTGGCTCATGAACGTAGACACAAAAACTGTTGAGATCCATATTAATGAAACCTTGGGCAAGTTGGGAAAGTTAGTATTCCAGACCAGTTAAATTATCTGGACTAAGGTGATGTGTTTATTTACTTAAAACAAACAATCAAACAAAAATACTAGTTGCCAAAGTTAGTGAGTGTATGTATGATTCCTGACCATTTCAGCTTAAACCTCAATTCTAGTTAATATAGCTTGTGAACCTAGATGGAACCGATTCTGTGAGGCTATATTAGCAAATATTGTGTTGAACACAGCCTTGCTTGGAAAAATTGACAAAATTGTAGCTGATGCTAAGTACAGGAGTGTAAACACAAAATTTAAGAAGCATTGCCAAGTTTTACAAATATATAACATTAATGCTGAGCATGTGTCTAATCACAAGAGTCAATCCACATAAAATATGAATAAGTAAATAAGTCATGACCATTTAAAATGTTTCCAAATAGAATGTTTCTTTACTGTTCCATACACGTGTTTAAATCATGCAACATGAATGATTTTGTGCTTTATGTCCATGGTATTAAAGTAAAAAACAGACGGACCATTATGTTTTGCTTTTTTTTTTCAAGGAAGTTAAAGAATTCCTTTATCACTGAGTTAAGCCAGCCAGTAGCAATAGTTTTCAATAGTACTATAACCAATTCACATATATGGGAAATGGTACAATTACAGGTATTTTAGCTTTGCCAATATTTCTAATTAAAGGTATTAACTCATTTTAAGTGTATAAATTAGAGGAATCCTGTTTGAAAGCAAAGAGGTTTAATATAAACCTCTCCTCCCACATAACTTGAGCTGGCCTTTAATTAAAATGAATTGAAAAACTAAAGTTATCTCCTCTAACAGGAGGTTTATAATTAGATTATTGTTGTCTAGGTTTGAATTTATCAATTTCTAGAAATGTATGCAACCAAGTTTTCAATGCAGTGCTCTGAAAGAACTGGTGTTAAAATTAATTCAAAATCATATATACTCACATCTGTACGAAGTGCCTTAATATTTTTGCCACCTTTTCCAATCACTGCTCCAGCATTCTGGAAAACAGTTTTCAGAAATTCTGTTATGCTAACACAGCACACAGACTACATTTTTGAACCAAAGACTAAAAACAATGTGTCTATTTCAGCATTACCGTGTGGGATGTACTTAGGGGTAGGATGGTGCTTGGTTTTCTTTTAAAAGGTTCAAATTAAATCAAAACAAACTGACATGGTTTTACCATGAAGAAAAAAAAAAGACAATACAGCTCTTACCACTGAACTTTGGAAAGAGATAAAAATACTCAGCAATATTATTTCAATTTCAAATTTAAGTTTTAGGCAATTCTGCCTATATTCTCATAGAATCATAGGTGGACAAGCAATGATTGGTAATAGTTACTGGATCTTATGGTACCTGAAGGCTGGTAAGAAGCAGGGTACCAGAGAGGTCTATCCTGGGACCTGTCATGTTTAACACAGAATCATAGAATGGTTTGGGGTGAAAGGGACCTAATCATCTAGTTACAATCCCCCCACCACAGGCAGGGATGCCACTCATTAGATCAGGCTGCTCAGGGCCCCAACCAGCCCCAAAGTTAGAGTACGACTGAAAAAATACCTTATGGGATCTCATGCATGTTATGTAGGCCAATTTATTTGATCACTTTTTTTTTCCTTAATGATTGCGAATTTCACTTTCCCACTCCAAACATTTGATAATTTCAAATACTACTTTTGGTTGAAGCCTATGTAACTCAACTGACCACTCAGGTAGGTACAGTCTAATGAACGTAAAGCCAATATAAAC
The DNA here is from genome assembly GCF_000695815.1 of Acanthisitta chloris. NCBI lineage: Eukaryota > Metazoa > Chordata > Aves > Passeriformes > Acanthisittidae > Acanthisitta > Acanthisitta chloris. The sequence continues at coordinate 7,383 of NW_008662298.1, forward strand.
AATTGCTAATCTTCAGTTGCTAAAATCAACAGGAATAAACTCAGATATTCAAGAGGGGGAAATGTAAAACTAATTTTTTACCAGGCTATTTCAAGAATTACATGCAAAATTATTGCTTTTATTATGCAGTTCACACGTGATACTAACAGTGCCACAAACATTTTGCAGCACTCCACGCAACTTGCCTATTCATCAGAAATGCCATGTAGAGTTAAGGTAACATTCCTCTACTCTGAAACAAAAGACTGAGTTACTTCAGACAGTGCGAACATCCGCAACGACTAGAAACACTAAAAGACAATCATAAATAGCAATTTTACTGTGACAATTTATACTAGTCAATGAAGTGATTGCAATCCATGAAACATTAGTCCCCTATTTCCTCCTGTTGATACATACAGATTTACTAAATCTGCAAAAATTACTAAAATCCTGAGGAAGTCTTAATCTTGCCTCTCATATTTAATTTATAATCATAAGCTGATCATTCTCTAAACTGCTTGCTTTCTAAAGACTAATACACAGTCATTCCCCTGGAAACAATTATGTTCCACTTAAACATGAGAGGTGTTTTATAATTTCTATTTCTTTATTATGCTTGTTTGGGCTGAAGTAGAGTTAGCTTTCTTCACAGGTGCCAGTATGGGGCTATGTTTAGGATTTGTGCAGAACACAGAGTTGATATTGCAGAGATGTTTTTTGTTATTGCTGAGCACAGCTTACACAGAGTCAAGGCCTTTTCTGCTTCCCATACTGCTACACTGACAAGGAAGTTGGGAGTGCATGGGAGGTTGGGAGAAGACACAGCCGGGACAGGTGACCCAAACTGACCAAAGGGATATTCCATACCATATGACATCATGCTCAGTATATAAGGTGGGAGGAAGGG
>NW_008662298.1:8285-11439 GCF_000695815.1 Acanthisitta chloris
GGGAAATCTTTTGAGCTATGGCATCTGTTTTCCCAAGGAACTGTTACTTGTGCTGGGACCCTGCTCTCCTGGAGATGGCTGAACACTTCCCGCCCCTGGGAAGCCGTGAATTAATTCCTTGTTTTGCTTTGCTTGTGTGTGCAGCTTTTGCTTTCTCTATTAAACTGTCTTTATCTCAACCCATGGGTTTTTGTAGCTTTTACCCTTCTGATTCTCTTCCACATCCTGCTGGTGGGGAAGTGATCAAGTGGCTGCATGGTGTTTGGTTCCTGGCTGGGGTTAAACCATGACATTTTTTCAATTAGTACATTTCTATAAATCAGAGAAGTCCCATAGATTATTAGACTCATCCTTGAACAATAGTATTAAATATAATAACATTGCAGTATACTTCTACTATCATTCATGCACTCTTACAAATATTCCTAATAAGTTATTTTACATAAAGCACATGTTCTTCCTGAACGCATACTGTCACCAGTCTTAAGCAATGGTATAAGCAGGAACATATTGATACTGAAAAAGCATACTTTGCTTTGAAGCAAGATGCGCAACTCAACCATCTCATCTGTATTCCGAGATCTTTTGAAGGCCTGTTCTTCTTCCATATCTTCTGCAGGACGCTTGCCTGTAGACAGGTCCATAGTGGGGAAAATGCAAACATATATTTAACTAAATCATAATAAAACTGTATATCAAGTTATGCACTGTATTCCTAATGAAGCATTCCCTCTCCATTAAGCTCAATGCTAACTTCTGACATCTACCTTGAGTATCTATAGCACAGAAACAGGCTTTTACTTAATCAGTCTACATATCAATTAATTATTGAAGATTCATTCCAAATCTATTAACTGTAGTTGAAACGAGAATGTTTCAAACTTAGTGAAAAAAAATTTTAAAAAATCACATGCCGTTTACAACAGTGCTGCATCACCTACTTAGTATTTCTTTTACAACTTGGAAAACCTTAAAGCCCAAAAGAACAAAAGTAGTTTGCCCAATACTGAAATACCGGTGAAACAGTAGGAAAGTAGTATTTCAAATTGCTTTGAAAAACTGGCCTGAATCAACTCAATGCTAATGCCCTAACTCTTCCTTCACTAATTATGCCCAAAAGGCCTTTCACTTAGCTAATATTTAGATATTTCATGTATATACATATACATTCCTTCAAAGTAACAACTGCAATAAATAAAATACAGTAATAGATATGCCTGACAGCATTTTTACATGAGCACATTGTCCATACAAGTACTGAGTATTTAGCTAACAAATATTTTCAATTCTTTAATTAAACCTTTTAGTTACTTATACTGTGTCTAAAATATCCACAAAGAAAAATTACATATTCATCATACAAAAATCAAGTAAAACCACATGGGATGCTTAAAAATTCAAAGATTAATTTAAACATTCGACACAGTTAAAGCATTCCAAAATAGTTAGAAACACCAAGACAAAAAATATTCATTTCCCCCAAATAAAGTAGCCCTTTAAAAAATTTACCATTTGTCTCTGTGTTGGTAAAGGTCTCCTCCTGTTGTTCAGTCTCCATTACCTTTTATTCTTAGGAGTGAAGATGAAACCTGTTGCAGAATAAAAAAGAGCTAGTACATTATTGGGGGGGAACTAACTGTATATCATACTGAAGGAAAAAGCAGAAAAAGCTTTTAGAACTTACCTGTTTTATATACACTTATAGAGCAAAACTCAAGTGTTCTGGGCAGGATCAAAACCTTACTGCTTCAAAAGCCTATGAAAACAGCATAGACCAAGCTCTATTCACTTACAGGCCTGATTCTTGCTACAACTGAAAATGGGAGTTTGACCTGAAATTTTGCTGCAAAGCTTTTCTTTATAAATGAGAAAACAAGACCAAACACATCACCAAGAGGAGAAATAATAATCAAGTATGTAAGCTTACAGGTACACAATTGCACTCAATGATTCCAAACTTGCTCAGTTTTTGAGCATTTGCTAGTTTTAAGCAATCACATTTACTGATAATGATTTTCAGATATTTAAAATGAATAGTTATCTGGTTCCTACTTTTAGGATGTTATATAATATGTATGTTGAATTTCCTTTTTGAGAGACACTATGTATCCATCTGCTAATTGTTTAGTTCTAAATTTAAACTAAAAAGTAAAAATTCAGACTATAAATCACCAGCATTAAGTTTGCTATCAACTAACTAGCATGCCTTCCATTCAATATAAGAGATGGACAAAAAGTTACACGCAGGCCACACTTGAAAAATTCTGTTAAATATAGCACATTGTATGTATAACCTCTGCATGCATGCGCAAGGAATCTCAAAAGTGACCAAACTTTTTTGAACTTGTGAAACAGGTACCTCCTTCAAGATCTATTTTTGCCAAGTATATGTGAGAATACTTGTAAAACAAGTTATAAATCCAGGCAGTACAATTCTGCACCTTCTTATCTTAAAACATTAATTTGTACAAATAACAGCCAAAGATGCTATTTTCCCCATTTGGATTTTATTGCTCAACTTTCATAGCCTGAACAAACAGTTGACATGCATGTATCCATGAAGAAAAAGATACATTAAACTTTTTAAAACATCCTTTCAATCACCTGTTAATTTGTAAGTTGCCCTTTTTTTTTTGCAGGCTAACAGCAAGCATACTCTCTTTTACAGTTGCTACTGAGAGACCGCCTTCCCAGTACATGATAGTATTTCCGGGCCCCTAATTTGAGCTCATAGAAAAGCAGCGCCTAAAGAATAGCCAAGTCTCAAAACAGTCGCTGCTAGAACGCGGGGATGGGGGCAGGAAGAGAAATTTCACCAGATTCAAATGGCTAACCCTTCCAGAGACCTTATTCTATTTACGACCTTCCCTCCCAGCTGTGGGGGAGCTGGCAGAAGTGTAATATACTGTTCAGAACAAGATGCTCTCAACTAGTTACTGTACTCTGTTGTGCAAATAGAGTTTGTGGAATTAAATTGGCTAACACAATGTTTTTAAAAACATCGAAAAGATAAAGCGGTCACCGACATGGGTAGAGGGCTGAAAGATGCCAGCGCGTCTATCCCCCGATCCCTCCGGGACAAACGGCTCTTCCTGCCCGGACGCCTCCCCTTCCGCAGCCCACACGCCAGCCGTGCCACGGTCTACTGGGGCTG
>NW_008662299.1:0-20407 GCF_000695815.1 Acanthisitta chloris
TTTGCCCTTTGATTTTACTCTGCTTTGCACTTCCTGGCCAATATGAATGTGGCATGAAGAGTCTGTAAGCCCCTGCAGTTTGAGAAAGAGCATGCTTGAGGCAGTGTGTGCCTCCAGAATGAAAGACCACCGAGTCTGAGGTTACAGCTTCCTTAACATTCTGGTTTTGATACTGATAATATTATTTAAGAGGCTCTAGGGAACATAATGGACTATAAAATCACACACACTTTTGTATTTATTTAGCTTTTGCCATGGATTCCTCAAAATCCATTAAATGATGCCCAGGCAAGACCAAAGACCCTTGGCCTTGGTGTCTTCAGCGTGGTAAGAACAGTGACCTGGCTGCACTGATCAGCTATATCACACAGCAGCAGAGTTTTACTCACTCACATCACTTCTCCGCACTTTGCATTAGTGAAAGGTGTTCCAGGGGAGGAACAAAGATCTGCTGAGCCCAGACAACTGAGTCTGTGGTACTTCAACTTGGGGAGACATCTCCCGCTCTCATCTGCCTGTTTTCTCCTGTACTTCAGGAGACATTTTATTAAAGCCCAGATACAAACATCCCTGCCCCAAAGGTCTCAAATTCACAGGGAGCTTGAAGATGAGTTTCTCAACTTCATCAATGATCACATCTGTCTTAAATCTGGAAAAAAAAGGTATGCCTGGTGATAAGATATAAGAAGCTTACCTTGGTGGGCAGGGGTCTAGGCTACAGGCTTTCAGCAGCTGTGGAGGACGGCGGCTGGTTACACACAGCGTCTCGTCTGCAGCCTCCCTGGTTTGTTTGTTCAGACAGGTCACCACAGCCTCCTGGACACCTGCACACCACAAAGCATCATCACAGCAAGCCCTCCATACCTGCAAGTTGGCCCCATATTTTCAAGATGTTTTGCTATTCAAGTCATTTCCCAAAAGACTTAAAAAAAAATATAGAAAGGATAGTCTATTGAAAAACAAATGGTAGTGATTTATTTCTAAGAAAAGAAACCAAAGAAATTTATATATATGAACAAGATGTTCACTACCCTGTCATGTTCGTTATCTTTCCAGCTCAATCACTCTTCTCTGCAGCATGTTATCGTATCATGTACAGCAAACATGGGTACATGGATTCTCCAGAATGGACTGATCCTGGCTGAAGACAGAGGTCATTCTCTACCTGATGGGAAATGGCATGGTGTTCAGGTTACCAGTCTCTGCTTTGCATGGAACTTATGTGCAGACCTGACAAGATGACCAGTCTGATGAAGTCAGGCGAGGACTGCTGGTCCAGAGGCATGGTAACCAGGAAAGCACTTTTCTTAACTCTGTGGAAAGAAACCACTGAGTCCTACCACATGCTAGTGACACTACTCTGCTAGGCATACAGCTCCACTCACCTTCTCTATGTGCTGGGTGATTTTCTTTTCAGATCAAAATTTTGTAAGCTGAATGTACTTCCACAGTTCAAATTTATCCTGTCTCAAGTGTGTCACTGATGAGCTCTTGACCAAATACTGTCAATTACCTTAACAGATTTCTATTGTCTGTTTCAATGCTGACTACCAAAACATGATTGACTGCTAAGTCTTGAATTCAACCTTTTCTCCATTTCTCAGGCTGATGGTTTTACTTCATCAAACTCATATAGCCAAACTCTGATACTACTGCTCTTCACTTTTCAGTATTCAACCAGCCTCCAAAAATGTTCCTGTCTCAATGTGCCCAGTCTGTGGTTTCTAGACTATGTATTGGCAGAAGTTTTTGCCTCTAACAGCTCATGCCAAGAACTAAAAATATGATAGTGAAAAAATCTGGCTTGCTCCAGCAGCAAAAAAATGTGCTTAGAATCACTTTCTTCTGCTTCCTCTTGAATGTTGCATTGCGAGTCAACATACTGATAATGGCTGTCTGTCTATTTTTGATAGGTCAATGCAGCAAATGGGGATAAGCTATAAATCTGGGATGGGTCATTGAACATTTAGGGAATATAAAGACCTCTGATTATACATCAGAAGTTTCACTGTACAGAGATAATGAAAAAAGGTATATAAACCTAAGTATGTTTATTTGCCAAGTAATTGAATTGAAACATTATTTACTGCACAATATTATTAAAACAGAAAGCTGTCTGCTTTAAAATTGTTTTTCCTGAAAAAAAGATATCTCAATAGGAAATCACAACACAAAAGTGTGTGATGGTGTGATGTGAATCTAGGCAGTTTAGGTTCACTTTCAAAATACCATCAAATGAGAATTTCTGTGTTTATATCTACCAGAATAGAATAATTGTTACATGATATTTGATGACAGCTCTGGGAAATGAAGCCACTAACGGCAGACTAAATGACTAACTCATTCCTTCTGGTTGCTGCTTCTGGGAGGTGAAAGGTTACTTTTGCATCTATCCAGTTTCTTCTCCTGGGACACTAAACCCAATAAAATTAGTTTGACTGGTCTTACACCTATGGCTACAAAAATATCTGACAGCATCTGTTAATCTGGAGAGTTTGGAGTTGACATCAGACAAAAAGAAATCTTGGGGAAAACGTTTTGCTGACAATTGAAAGAGATTAAATTTATGAAGAAAAATATCTCTCTCAAGTCAGTCACTGTGAGTAATATTTGAAAAATACACATATAATCTCTATATTCAAAGAAATGACATTCCAAGAGGATATTTCTAGGAAATATCCAGGTTTTGGTATCCACAGTATTAAGTGTGACAAATTGTTACTGCTCACTAGTAGCCTCAATATATGACATATACTCCTGTCAAATCAGTGTTTGTCACCACTTAGCTTACACTAGTGTTATATTTGTTATGTAGGAAACATAGAAAATGTATCAATGACCTGAGAACTGTCTGTGAACTACTCTAAACATTGGCCACCATCAGCAAGCTAAAAGTAAGCATAGAAAGCCTTGGTGCTATTTTCTACTCATTATGTTTTTAAAGATTGTAACTGAGTACTGGTGAATCTGCACAGATCACTCTATTAACCACTCCTAAATTGCTGAGTCATTTTCAGTTATACAGTATTTATCTATAGGAATCCTTTTTTTTTTAAAATCTCCTGAAACTTGTAAAAGGACAACAACTGGAAAAATTTAGGTTTAAGTTAAAAAATACTGGAGTAGCCATATTTGTCAGAGCTAGCTACATAAAATGATAGGAGTTAAAAAAAGGATATCAGAGAACTGGTGTGTTAGTAACTTGTAACAAGTTGAACCTGAGATCTTGGTTAACTTTGAGGAACTCCGAGTGCCAAGCCTGATAGTTTCAGACAGCACATATGGGGTTTTTTTGGACAAGGATTGGAGCTGATGTCACTTAGTGATAGGAGTTAGGGAACAGCTGAGCCCACAAAATATCAATAATTCATTTCATCTTCTGTGGAACGAGAATTTACTTCCATATGTTTGTACTTGCACAGAACAAACCGAGAGATAAAAGCTAAAAGTGGCATGTGACTGTTAGCCTATATCACCAGACCACTTTAACATTCAGCTTTTTTACTTGAGTGCCTTTTGAGTGATCCGCTGATAAAGGAAACAGAAACATGTCATACATTGATCACACTTGGTGACAGTCTGAGCGCAGAGCTCAGACATTCTGGGCTAAAATATGTTGTGCATGTGGGTTTTTTTCACGGGTTTTATCCATGTCTTTTCAAATATAGTTGGACCCTATGATATTCAAGGTTTTTTCCAGCCTAAATGAGTCTATGATTCTAAATAGCCATAGCAAAGCAGCATGTCTGTGGGTATTGACTGCAAAGCACACACTTGAAGAGGGAAAGCAAATCCAGCGCAGAAGCATTTTGCACTTACCTCCTCCACAGGACTCTGAACACTCCGTGAAGCCTTCATATTCCCAGTCATAGAGCTCATCGAACTCCTGCAAGCTGCCATACAGGAGCTCTGTCTCCTCTGGGGTATATTCAGTCCCCTCCCCACTGCAAGGACCACTGTAACAGACTCTCTGAGACACAGGCTTAGGACCTTCACATTCGTCGATGGGCAAGTCAGCCACAGACTGAGAGAAGGAGAGGAGCACTTGGCATTTCACAAGCCGCACCTGGCTACCTACTCCACAGGTGACACTGCATGCAGACCAAGCCTCAGGAATAAATCTGTGAGAGGAAGAGAGCAAGGCAAGTTATGTCCACAAGCAGCCAGACAAGCAAAAGCAGTATAGTCCTGTCCAGGCCACATTTTGTTTAACAAGAAACAGAGGCTTCACCCTGTCATAGGGCTATTATGAAATGCACACAGGAGCTATGACATAATGTTGATAACTTAGTAGCAGCACTGGAAGAGCTCTCAAATGCTCATGTGAAGAGCCTTCAAATATCCAAAAAGAAAGGCAAACACTTAGAGCACCTGCCTTGATCCTAACGTGTCTCAATGAAAGGCATCCAGCAATCTCCCAGTGTGCATCATGATCCGATAAGTGCCTGATCAAGTAGCAAATGTAAAATAATTTAAATTATTGTCCCTGTATTCCAGTAGGTCTTTTCAAGTCTTAATTTGAAGCCACTTAAAAGTAAAAATCCGAAAGTTTTTAAGCTGAATTTTTTATTTAGTTTGTTGGTTGAGTTTTTTTTGGGTGTTTTTTGTTAGTTTGTTTTTTTAAATATTTATTTCCCTAGAACATTTAATTTTTCCCTCATTAAAAACCCCCCGCCAGTGTTCCATTTCTATTTTGGTTTTCTCTAGCAGTTGCTTTTGTCCCACTAATTAGTAACCCTTGCATACTCTAAATTTGTGCTTCTGAAAGTTCATACATTAATACATGCTTTAATAAAAGCACCTTGCAGCTGTCATTACAATAAACAGGCTGAGTTCCATTTTTTGTTGGTTTCCTCACCAAAGAATAATTTATGAATTTTTATGTGTCTTCACCACTTTTTCAATGTCAGTATTGAAAACTGGCCTAGCATTTTACTCAAAGCTACACCAAGCAGAATTTTCATATTCAACTCTGTATCACACCCATGCTACCTTGTTGAGGTGTAACACAACTTGCTTTTCTGAGCTCATGTTGATCTGTAATGATTCCTAAATCTGACTGGAAACAACAGTCCCACAGCACTCCATGACCTGCATTACTTATGCTTAAACGCCTGATGTTAGAGGTTTTAAAGCACTAAAGGAATGAATACAGGGTAATTCAGCTGACTGACTTGCCTTCTCCATTGGCCATTCTGCCAAACTTTCTGCCACAGGCAAATTCTGACACAGGGGTTGTATTTCTACTTCAAGAGCTACAACAGAGAAGAGTGAATAATCAGAGCTAAAGAGTCCAGCACTAATCCCCAAGGAACCTCACAGGAACAGTCCGTGTTGATAACACTTTACTATTAACAGTAAGTGTTTGGGATCAGTCAGCTCCTGCAAACTCAGTAAGTTGGTTTTTATATTAATATTTTCAGTGCTAATCTAATGAATTGAAAGCTTTTTGTGCTAGGGTCTATTGCCAGACAAATTTAAGTCCTGTATCACCTGATCATATGCATTAGCTAAATTTATCAAATAAATCACAGGTTCTGGGATGCATTTTTCATTGAAATATAGCTGTCACTGACAGCATTTCTCTCCCTTTGGTCTTTATTTTGGTAGGCACAGTAGACTCAGACAGCTTTTCCGCGGGCTGAAGGCAATACATATGCCTGTTTCCTTTTATGGTCTAGGTCTACTTGGGTCTATAGGAAATTCAATACTCACCTTAAGAATCCTATTAAAAGTTTGATACAAAGAAAAAGGAAATATATTGTGACCAGCATCTTTGAAAGTATTTTTATACGCTTCTCTCTTTCATCCACTGCCTTTCTCTAGTTGATGAAAGGTCTTTCCCTTCACTCTGGAGTTTCAAAAAAATCCAAAACCAAAAAAAGAACCCGATGCTTTCCCAGTGCATATGTACCAGTATCTCTGACTGGAAAAGCACAGTCTCCTAGAGCAGAGAGTGTGCACCTCTTTGCCCATTTTTTATAGGTGTTTGTAACATCTTGTTACAAACCTGATAACCACTGCTAGCAGTACACACAGGAAGTAACAGAAAGAAAATAAATAAATTGCAGACATCACTGTAACATTTGAAACTATGCATCATGCTGCTACAAAGGCTGCAAGAATTCTTTCTGAAGCAAAGCTTTGAGTAACTAATGATCCAAAGTGATCCCGTTTTCCTACTCTTAAGACATTTTGTCTTAAAAGATCAGTCTTGTTTCAAAGATGTTACCTTTCTTTTTGAAAGGATTACACTCTTTAACAGCACAGGTGGGCCACTCATCTTGTTTTCTCTAAGACTGTGCAATTGCTCTAATACTATTTTGATGTGGAAAATCTCCTGTCAGAGATTAAATGGTTCATGTCAGCCACTGTGACTAGGATATTTTGACTAGTTTAAATGTATAGCTTCTTAAACTGACAAACTAAGAGGTAGACATCCTAACCAGGTTACAAGGGAAAAAAAGGCCCTGGTCTTCATCAGAAGCTATCTTCCTTTATTTTTAAACACTGTGAATTGTTGTGTAACATTGCTTTGTTGAAGACCTGCCATATTCCAAACAAAAAGCCAGGATATTTTGCATGGTATTTAGATATTTATATAAATAAAAGTATTACTCATCTAGAAAAACAGAGATACTTCAAATACTCAGAATATTTACACATGATATATATCACACAGACATACACGGGAACAAAAGGAAAAGGACACAAAAGGAAAGTAAGAACATTATTAAAGTAGACAATCATTTTCTAAATGAGACTTGATCTGTAAATGTCACATGTATTATTTCACCTTAGTCATCAACTTGTACTAAAGACTCCGGAATACCTTCAGGAAATGATATTTCATTCATCTATCTAGGCCTAGTTTTTACATTTTAAGTGAAAAATGAGGAAATTTAATTTAATTCTAATATAACTTTTGGCTTCTAAAGAGAGAACTGGTAGAATGAAGAGTTAAAAACAGACAAAAAAGAGGGGCAACTCAAGAAAACCCTGAAAAATACATCTCCTTGATGTCTCCATACTTGTCATTAAAACGGAACATTTATGTAATGTGACTGTATAATATAAATATACAATGTTTCTGCATTTTCGATCTTCCTAAACCCAGGAAATTACAAAGGCTTTCAAATATCTTTGTGTCACCATTAATGATAAGTGTTGCCAAATGGTGTGTGCAAGACTTACAAAAGTATGTGAATAAAGAGGAGACTGTTCCATGGATTTAAGGTTACTTGTTCTGCATATAGTTCATCTGCACAGCATTGTGCATTTCTGTGTGCCAACCTCTCAGTCTGCTTTGAAAATGGAGGTAGTGGAATAGGTTTAGTTAGAAGTAGTTCTTTTAGAAGAAGGAAATGATGTAGGTGTTTCAGCTGTCGTTGCATATTGTTTAACTAAATCCTACCGTAATAATAGCCCCTATATTAACAACCCTAATACATACGACAAAGGCAATCACTTGTTCTACTAATGTGATAGTAATTAAGTGTCAGGCAGAACCCATTTGTGCTAATACTTGTACAAATGAAAAAAAAAGATGCCTCTTGCCTCAAAGAAATTACATTGAGTATTTCATGTCTCTAAGCATACTTCACGGCGATTAGCAAGCTCCATAGAATCAAAAATCAACTTCTATTATTATTCTGCACATCAGACATGGCAATGCTTTTTCCACAAAGGAAAAACACAGCAGTAAAGTTGTTCTGAGAGCTCTGATGAATATTTTAAAGAGGAGTTTTCTGCTCCTGTTTCAGACATCACTGTAAGGTGGAAAAGTGCAATCTGGAAGGAGGGAAAATCATGAAATTTCTTTGTTATGACTGATTTAACTGTGCCTGCTGCTACTCAGCTGCTGGAGCACTGAGTACATTACAGCATCCAGCTGTGGGGTGACTGAATGGTCCTTCTGCTTGTTGTCCCCTACCTAAATGGGCACATCCATGAGTGGCAGTGCTCTCGAGCTGGAGATGGTAGAGGGCAATGAAAGGTGGAAAACTCTTCAAAGAAAGCTGGGAGTGAAAAACGGATGTTGCTTGTAGACAAACATCTATACTTGTTTCCTTGACCTGAGGACACTTTTATGGTGATGGACCAGCAACCTTTTCCTGTGATATAAACACCCTTGCAAAATAATGAGTTCTGGATTTAAAAGAGGCATTTTGTATTTCAGTGGTTTATATTAGCTGTTGAAGTTTCACAATTTCTACAAGATTGTGTTCTGCTGAAGGGACTATTGCACCATCTGTCATGTGCACATTAGCCCATGATAGGCTGCATAATGTGTTCTAAAAATTAAGGAAAAGAAATGATGTCACTGATACCAATGGACTTCTACAGGTGTTCTACAGAGCCAGTTTTGGCCCACTGCTTTTGTACTGTGCTACAATCACTGAAAGTGCATTTTAAGGAAATTTTAATATAGCAAAACCAATTTGCAATATTTGTATGTAAAGCACTTACTATCAAATATGAAAACTGTGAAAAAAACAGCAGATCAGCCTTCAGGCTGCACATCCAATGGACCTGCAAGTACAAGTGAATTGAAGTTGTCCACAGAATTTCATCCACACAAGAATACTGTGTAGATATCACTTGCCCAGCTCAATTTTGCAGGGATTATTTGCACTTTTACATATGAGATTGCCCCCTTCAGACAACAGTGTGTCTAGCATTTTAAAAAGTCTTTCCTCTCTTTAAATTATATAATGGGAATGTCTCTAAAAATACAGATTTTGTAGCCTCAAATGTGCATGCAATGATCACTTGTACATAAAGACCGCAAAAGTGACATCAAAATTTGAGAACAGTGATGACAATGGCTGTACATTGTCTTGGGATAATGAAATTTTTTCCTTCAACCTCTGGGCACAGCTAAGGACTGGTGTATATTCTCCTTCATATAGCAACATATATGTAACTGGGGAAGTCAAAAGACAATGTCAATGCTGATCTATAGGGCCTTTCACAGAAAGTCACAGTGAGTTCAGGATGAAAACTGTGGAGAGCCCTGACGACTTTTGTGAAGATCTTCATAACTCTTGATGTATCCAGCCACAGCCTCTTCTTTCTAGGACTTGGGTTCCTACAATGTTTGTTATGAAGGAAAAAAAAGGTGTCTACAGAATGATGTTCTTTCAGCTATGGAGAAACACAGCTTATTTTCTTCACTGCTACATGATTCTATGTTCTCCTTAATTTTTATTGCTTGGACTTTTTTTTTCTCTTTTTTTTTTTTTTTTTTTTTTTTTTTACAAAAGTCCTTTGTTAGGTAAATCCATGGCTTACATGGAGTCTGAGGTTTTGAGACGTGCACATACCAGTAAGACTGAGTGTTCAAAGGCACAGACATCCATCATCCATTTATTATGGTTTGTTCAATGGCTTAGAAATGTTTTGTGATAGAACTCAGGAACTGAGCTCAGACTTCCAGATTCCTTGTCTTGAGTTGAAATGCAAACCCATCGTTTTTCTCCAGGACAGGCCACCTTACCACGGGTTTTATTGTGTGGGTAACAGCACACGCAGCATTTGGTAGCTGCTGGTGCCATTGTTCAAAGAAGTAAAACAGAGGACATGACCACTCATCAACAAAATCTCGGGGCTCCATCTGTTTGAGCAATGGCACTGGACCCAGCTGCACAGGTCCAATTCCAATCAGAGTGATTACAATCTGACCCTCCATAGTTTCTTCTCAGTTTAGCTTGAATATGATATTTTCCTTCCTCTTTGTGTCTAATCATTCTATGCTATTGGTGCTTTTCATTCACTGCTGCCTTTCTCCCCAGGGAAAGGTAACTGCTTCTGTCTTGTATAGTTATTACACATAAATCTTAAGTAGTTGTGACAGGATATAGGGGGTCCTTGAATGAGTAGACAGAAATCATTACCTAATGTGAGGCTGCTGCATTGCTGCTCTTCCTTTTGACTGACCATGTATATAGTTTAATCGTTTTGTCATTAGGTCTTAATATGGAGAAATTCCCCAAAATCTCCCTCTTCCTCTTCAGTGCAGTGGACAAGCAAGAGCCTAGCAGTTGATAAAGGTGTATATGTTGTCACTACGTTTTACTTCTTTTTGGCAATCCAACAGTCACAATATGCTTTATTTTTAAAGTAAAGCCTTATTTGGAAGTTTTAAACTTATTTATTAACCTGTGCATCAGGTACAAAGACCATGATGGAAACTCTTCAACAAGGAAAATTAAAACAAAATAGCATGTCTGTCTTTGGAAATATAAATACCTACTGTAAAATAAGACGGAGGTGTTGGGTGCCTCTGCCACACTGGCCTCCCTGTCCATATCCAGTTCCCTGAGGGCTTTGTCACCCCCAGTGATGCATGTCAGGAATTTCCTTTTGTTTTTTACTGAACTGGCCCCATCACTAAGATGGTGACATCTGGCATCCAGATATTATTGTTTGCCCTCTCTCCCCTTCCTTCCCTCACCCCTCCCCGCCCCTTTTTTTATGGCTAGCACTAGGGTTATTTATGGCAGTACGTTAAAAGCTGGATATGGTGTTAACATACAAAAGCATTTTAAGAGTTAGAGACAGAAATCTTTTAAGCAACCCACTACCACCCATAAACCCCATCTCATTGTATATAGAAAACCCACACTTTTTAAATCATGACTGCTGTTCTTTCTGACGGTCTGGGCCGATGTAATGAGCTTCAGTGAAAGTGGTCAGACAGAAAGATAATGTGGTTTCTTCCTCAGATAACATTTCTAAGGCCTGATGAATGGTCACTTCTGGTATGGACAGCAAAAGGAGAACAACACGTACAACAACACAAGACAGCAAGGACTTCTAACCCTAAACCTTTGTCCTAGCAAAGATTGCAATACTCTCTTACCAACATAGAGTATTTCATAGTAATTCTGTCAGCAATTAATTTTTAACTGATCCCATCTAGGGGTGCAGCAGGTCAGACAACATAAACAAACTATTCCCTCTAGCCTTCAAGCAGCTGAACTGGTCATGACTAATTCTTTGAGCAGCAGAACTGATGAAAAACAATTTAACATGGATTAGTATTTGAAGGCTGAGTGCTCAAGTGGATTCTCTGCTATCTGTTAAGGACTGAACTCCTCCAAAAAACTCTCCTTCAGCTGGGGAATTGTAGGGTGTCAGTTTTCCACTCAATCATTTAGTTTAGTCACACATGTGGAAAATACTACCACTGAATTTCCTGGTGAGTATCAACCGAGTTTGACAGAGGAGTAAAATTATCTGAGATAACTTTATACCTCTGTCAAAATCAGTTAATAGGAATAATTCAGACATTACTGAGGGAAGAGGAAGGCAATTGACAGATAGACATATACAGACAAAATTCAACTGTAAGACTTGCTTGCTTTAGAAATTCCTAAAGATATAAATAAAGGAAGGAAGTACATGCAGATGGAATAAAAATAAGGCATCTGATGCTCTAGCTGCACACATCAGAGAATGATCACACATTACAGGTGGGAGGATAGTGCAAAAAGAAATACTGTAGCTTTATAGATCATAGCATGCAATTTCATAACAAAAATCATCTTTAATAGAAAGTCATAGAAGTCAGAAGACAGCAAAACAGATCACAAGTGAGAACTCAATGCATAGAAGAAATATGCTGCAAATTTTTAGTTTTAACTTTTAAACCTACAAACAGATATAAACTTTGAGAAGAACAACAGAGTTGCTTATAGACAAGGTTAGTTTTCTCTGCCTGAGGAGTGGTACGGAAGAACGGGTCATAGTGGTAGGCATAGGACACTGTCTGTAGAGGAGAATGACTTGGTGGAACAAGAAACCTTGGGAAGACCCTCAAATGAAACATGGGAAAAGAATGAATCTTTACTGATATCTGCCCAAGTGGAGTAATGAAATTGGTAATCTTTGCAACAACACAGAGTGAATAGGAAAAATCACACAAGCGTGGCTTGTTTGAAGAAGCTTCCATTGCTACAGCTTCAAGTAAGCACACTAATGAACACACACTTGTGAAAACATGCTTATGAACACAATGCTGCCTCTTCAGCACTTGGTTTACCATGCCACTGGAGGCCTTTTGCTGTTCCTCCTGCCACACAGCTGCTCACCTTCCCCTTCATGCTGCCTCTCCTCTGCCCATAGTTCCCTCTCTGCTGAGCAAAAAGCTTCCCAGCTTGAGTCATACCCTCAACACTGCTCAACCAGCTCTGCTCTACCAGATCGGAGAAAAGAAATGTCTTCCTCAGAGGAGTGGAAACCAGCAGTGAAAATTGTTTTTTACAACCCCAGTATGTTTTCTGAAATATTTACACAGCAACACACTTAGGTGTGAGACAGTAAGAAGTTTAAGGTAATGTTTTTAGTTACTCAAATCCATAGTCAGCAAAACAGCTGGCCACATCACATGCAGTCTTATACCAGTTAGTGCTTGATCCAACAGTAAAAAAATCTCATCTGTTCCAGCCCTGAAATTACCATGCACCCACACTGTGGACTGATCATTCACCAGCCAAAGTATGTGGGTGGTAGCCTGACATCTGTCAGTATGGTGGGCCATGGAGTATTACACTGTGTTGCTGCATAGCTACAGAAGCAGAAGACAAAAGGTGCGTTATTATGTAATACACCTCGTTTTTCACCTAGCTGGTGTGTTTGAAATCCCTACACAGCTGAATGATGAGAAGAGATGCTATAAAGCTGGCACCAAAGTTGATTGCTGCCTGTATTTTGGTGAGTTCTGAATGTTTTGTCTCCTCTTTTGTATTGTTAAATACAGTTTTTCAATCCAATAACCAGGACCTAAAACTGTTTAAAGTTAGATATTAATGAAAAACAGTATTAATAGTGAGGCAAGGAAACCAATTTTATGTGGAAGGTCAGTGCTCAAGATTGCTTAAACAGATTAGATATTCTGGAACGATATGCAGATGGGAGTTTACAGAGGGGGATTGCATGGATGGTTCTTTCAGCACAAATTTTCTAACTTTGTTTTGATTTTCCTATCTCATGCCTTATCACTAAAAATGATTCCAAACTAAACATAAGGCATCTCTGAGCTTTGGGAAAGTTTGCATAAAGACCCTGACTTTGTGCTCTTTATTTTTCCTGTTAGTCAACAGATACAAAAATCTGTACTTTAATTTATGTCAAGTAGATTTCTCATCAGCCTAAAATAAACATCAGAAATGCTTCTGGAGTTGTGCCTTGCAGAGAGAAAACAAATATACAAAATGTCACCCCATGGCAGATTGAACCTAGTCTGGACTATGCCCCACTCTATGGATATATTAGTATCTCATGGATATCCCTGAAGTCTTGCATTAGATGGGGTAAAAAGATTGGAGTGTCTTTGTAGAACAGAGCCTTTATTGCAATAGAGCAGTGACCTGTAAGGTAAGAACATGTCATAGCTGCACTTAAAACAATCTGAATTTCTTAAGTCCCTTTCCCTTTAGGTCTCTCAACGTCTGTTTTAGAATCACAAATAAGATTCCCGTAAGGTTTTTCAGAATAAACACACATTGTCATAAACAAAAGCCTCTTCATTCTCCCCTGCAGGTTATGCCTAATCTCTACAGATTCCTTCTTGTTCATATTAAAAGCTACATATACTCATATATATAACTATACTGCTTTACTACAGTGTTATCAGCCCTGCTCACAAAATCTATCTAGAAGTTTCTTAGTGTCACAAATTATTCCAGATATGACCATGTAACTGGATATCAGTATGATTCTTATTTTATGCATGTTTCCAGAGATTATTAATAGTTTCATAAATACACATTTAGCTAAGTAATTTAGTATAGCCACAAATAAAAATCACATGAAAATAAGCTGCACTTTACAAATGAAAAATTAATATGATCACACACTGAATTTTCTAGGCTTTGACTCTGAATGTATCAATCTGCAAAGTCCATGGGACTCTGAAGCAGTTAGACATTTCATTATACTATACGTGATAGCTGATACTAATATACATAGAAACACATGTGAATGTTTGTACATTTATATGTCTATATGTGCTTATAAATGCATGTGTATACATGTATTTTTCTATATGTCTTTAGGCATGTATACATATGGCAGCTGGGTGAAAAAAATTATTTTGAGGGACATATTATATATGCCCTTTCAGTGCTCCAGTTTCAAACCATTTCAACTCAGATTAACCACGTCAAAACTGCTATTATGCTGCATGATAAGCAATGGTTTTTAGTCTAATACACAGTTGCAGTTGCAATAAATAATGCTATGTGCTCCCACACAAGGAACTGGATATTGATTGAAGCTGTATATGGAGACTGCAATTATAGCATGCATTTATCACAGTTTTAGGGAAAAAAGTCCAAAACATAATCATAACATTATTTTTAATTTCTCAACCTCATTGCTAAAGGTTTATGTGCTATACCATTTTGCTGCAACTTCCTTTTCACTGCAATTTTACTGGGCTAAGGAAGATTAATTAGTCATTCATTACAATAAAACTCAATTCTGAATGAAATTCTGAGGAGTTTTTTAAACCATTTAATCTTCCTAACTTCTTCTACAATAGTACTACTAAAGAAATGGAGCACATGCAGCAAACACTAAACTGTATTTTCAATAGCACTGTGTGAAAAACCTGGCTATATCAGGTCAGATTCATATAGTTCAATTTTCTTATTGATATAGTACAAAAAGGCAGGTAATGGAAATGCTCTGTTCCAGCTTTTTATTGTTACATTTTTATCTTTGGCATTTCGTGTAACTATTTTTTGCCCCCACCTCTTTCTACCTGAATGGTAATTCTAATCACAAAACAGAAGACAAACTAATAGAAGATAAACCAAAAAAGTTACAGTTAAGGAGCATAATGAATTAATTCTGTGCATTTGAGAAGAAAATGTACAGTTTCCATAATCCCAGGCAGCCCTAACGTGAGGGGAATTGTCAGTGTATGGACATAGACCAGTCTGCTATCCAAGAGTGTCTGCAGCAGGAGAAAGACCTACTAACAGGGTACAAGGTGTCAATTCAGATCCATCTTGCAGAGGTGTTTGGGCAAAGACAAGAAAATGATTAAAAACGCATGGAGGGGAAAATCCCTGAAATCATGTAAATGATAAGGCAATACAAACCACAGGGCTACTACTTCCTTTGGGGACGAGGCAAGGGGAAACATCACTGCCTGCCCTGTTCTTCTTCACATGGGTATTGAGAGAATAAATAAATCTGTGTAGATGCAGTGGTAATGAAGAACATATAACAAGGTAGGTAGAAGGACTCTTATTACAATATTCTTGTAAATAACCTTAAATAAAACATGCATATATTTGCTTAAATTAAATCTGCACTTACCCTTTTGAAATCTGTCTCTTCACACCCAAGTGTGATGCAGCCTTAAGACCATTGATTTCCACAGGGTTGGGTTTGGCCTCTACACTCTAATGGAAGCCAAATGTGTTCATGTGTTTGTTCAGCGCAAGACCCAGATTCCCATATAGAATCATAATTGAATCATAGAATGTTTTGGGTTTGAAGGGACCTCAGATGTCCTCTAATTCCATACCCCTGCCATGGGCAGGGACACCTTCCACTAGACCATCTTGCTCAGAGTCTCATCCCACCTGACCTTGAACACCTCCAGGGAGGCAACATCCACAACTTCTCTGGATCACATGAGGACCTGTTGTAAGCAGTTTTTAAGACTTACGATGGTTCTTCTGATACTGCTGCTCCTTCCTCCAGCTCTTGAGCCTGCTTATACCATGGCAACTTTGCTTCCACAGGGAGTTTCTCTATGGAACAAACACAAGCACATGAAAATAGGAATCATGCAGTAATGTTGCTATGTGTGCCAGCCTCCCTGCTGTCACTGACCATGCTTGTGATGCATGTGTACCTTCATCCACATGGAGGTTGAGCACAAAGAAGAAAGAGAGAAATGAGACCAGAAGAGTGGTGAAGAAACTCTTGCATCAGCTGGCTGATAATGCTTCGGGGTTATATGGCCGGGTACTTCACTGTTGCAGTTAAAAGGGCTATAGTGTTCTAAAGCCAGAAAGGCAAATTAAATAACTTCTAAGACTATACAAGTGGACTGGGAAAGTAGGCACTTAAGAAAATATTCTTTGGAGGGAGTCTTGCAAGTGCAACAGGCCTCCATTATACTGCAAAGGCAAAATGTGTTAAATCCCTGTGTACACCTTTAAATTTTAGAACTTCAGAAGACATGCTAAGCTTATTTTTGGTAGATTACAAAAAGGAAGATAATCCTGATATCAAACCTTAATAAACCTTAATCAAACCTTAATAAAATGGCCCAGGTACGCTTTTTAACTGCAAGTTTATCACTTCATCGGCTATGTGGATTTTAAAAAAAAGAGCTTGATACTTTTTCTGTCATCTCTGATGGAAAACAGTGGAGCTGCTTTTCCTCCCCTCCAGAACGTGTGCACAGTGTAATGAACTGCTCTGCTCTGGGGAGCACAGGGCCATGCTGCTTTGCAAGCCAAACTCCACTTTTATGCAGTGTTGAAGTAGAGTAGTTGAGCTGAAGGCAGTGGAGCTGTTTTAGCTCTACAGGGGTATAAAGCAAGAGCAAATTTAGCACTACAATTTGAGCAGGAGCTCTGCATTTCAACAAAACATTCTGGGCTTAGGATCAGGGGAAAAAAACAAAAGGCAGGGAGACAGCCCACTGAGGACAAACAGGGCCAAACCTCTTTGCCACTCACAAATCACCAAGGCCTTTTGGATTTATATGATGGATATGTACTCATCTACAGGAGCAGATTAACTTCATTCAGAATAGTCAGGAATTTTCTGTGACTCTGTTGTACATAACAATAAACATTTCGCATATGCACATGAAATTTCCCATCTGCAAGTTGTATCATAGAGGAATGACAACTTACAACTTGATTTCACAGCTACTGCAATTTTAGTCATGGAAATTTCCTTGGGCAAGTTAGTAACTGAGGAGAAAAGGGACAGTAACACAGTGACTATGGCCCTGTTTTTGAAACAGCTTGCCAAGCTCTTACTCTAACATATTTATTAGTGCCATTTAAGGATGAATATTTGCCAGCACAGCTCTTAGTTTAATCTATATTTTACCACATTTGTCATCCAAAATATGCAGGAGATATTTCTATTTATATGTTCTGCAGTTTGTTTTATGGGATTTGGAAAGCCAAATCTTACTGTGTTTTTTAGCTTGGATGCAAGTGCTTGTAAAAAGCAGAAGCTCATTGCCTGTCACGTGACTTTTAAAATAACTTTTCTTTTTTTTCAGAGGTGTAGTTAATTATGATTTACATTGAAAAATTTGTTAGAGGATTAGAAATGTTGATGTTGTACAGTATGCTTTGACAGAAAAAAGAACAAAAAGCAGCCCTGACACAAGCTAAGGAGGAATTTCAACCTCTGGAGATTAAAGTAAAATCTCTCCTTTTATAAAACTGTTCCAGCAAGAGCACTTAAATCCTATATAATACAGAGAATTGTATTAGATCAATACACCTTGTCTATTAAAACTGAAAATTATTACTTAATTCAGTGATCCTATTTTTTTCCCAAAATTGGTGCAAGATAAAATGCCTTAGTGCTTGCATGAAGTAAAATGAAATAAATTACTTGAACTATTTGCATTCTATTTCTGTTTAGCACAGTGTGTTAAGAGTTCCACATATTTTGCCTTGCTGCTTCAGCCAGCTAGGAAGACTTTTTCCCACTTTGTGTTAATCCAGCTGCAGAATGCAGAAGCAGTCTAAGATTAAACCATTCAACAGACAAGAGGCACTTTGCTACCTCTACTGATCTGAACCTCTAACTGTGAAATGAAAAGGACAGAATTCTAGCATATATATAGAATAAGCTGGATTGGAAGAGACCTCTGGATACCATCTGGTCAAACTCCCTTCTGAAAGCACTATTCAGCCTTCATTTACAAGGGTATTCAAACATTTATGAGAAACAGAGATGGTTTAGGGTTTAGGGGTTACAGCAGAGTGGCAGGTCAATGGTTGGACTTGATGATCTTAGAGGTCTCCTTCAACCTTGATGATTCTTTGATTACCACTTGCAGTATCGAGGGAAACCCAAGACGAGAAGGAAAACAAAATCACAGCAAACCAGTATGCTTTGTGTGGGACTTTCCATCCCATATGAATAAAAATGGAAGGAAATAACTGCCTACCATCAGAAATTAATTATGTATGTGCTGCAAATAGCAGCCTAAGAGTTTAAACAGGGTAAAGATGCCACAGTCTTGCAAGGGTGGGTTTCCAGCAAACAGTAATTTACTTTGCTCCCAAATGAGTCCCATTGGAAGAGACTTCTTGACAGAGGCAGGCAAGCAAAGATTTCCTAGCTGGTCTTCTCCCTTCCCAGGTTCCCAAAGTAGAAGTCAGTTGCAGGTGTTTTGCAACACATGATTTTTTTCCATGTCGTATGCATTTTGCTTAGTCTATGATACAGGCAGAGTGGATCCTGCATTACCTGTGTTCTCAACACCATAAACATGTAAAGCCCCATAAAAATAGCTGACTGAATAAGCCCAAACTTTCTAAACCTCTATATGAGGTTCAGAGTCATGCTAACATAGTCACAAGGCTTTTTTTCACATCTTGGAAAGTGGATTAAGTGAGCTCATGTTGGCCAGTAAAATACAGTGCAAACATACCCATTGCTCCCCAGAGACCCTGTGTCTGGGTTTCACCACTCTGGTGGCTGGCAGACACAGTGAATTTTCATGGTCCAGATAAACTGGAATCTTGAAACTTGGAAAGTGTGCCCATCATCAGCCACTAAGTGCAGAAAATAGATTCCAAATTTTTTCTATTCCATCTTGGAACGGCACAAGGTCACGGGTCAGATTTCTCTGGGCTTCATAAAAAGTGCTCTTAATGTGTTTCAGGATAGCAATTCTTTTTTAAAAATGAACTATTTTTTCCTATGGTACAGTTCAAGTCCCAATTTAGGAAAATTCAGTTTACCAGCATTGCTGTAGTCCAGAACCTTCCATAAGTTAGTCAGCATACAGACAGAGGTTGTGACAATAGACCTGTATACATGCACAATCCCATGCATGCCTATACACCTGTGGAAATTGCCAAATACCTGTTTCTGCTGCACCTGGTCACTGCCCATTAATCCAATCCAGTCTCCAGGACTTTTTCTTACATTCCCATCCCATAAGAACCTCCAAACAACTGCAAAAATGTCTCCCTCTTTCAACAAATCACAGTGGATTTACCCCAGTATTACTCTCTGTCTGAGGCCCAAGTAAAAAGATATTTCCATACAAATTGTGAATATTCCTTGCTGTGTTTCGAGTCTAACAGTCTGAAAAATTTTGCAGCCTAGCTAGTAAGAGGAACCTCATGATAGGATATTCAGTGCTTGTTTCTGACCTATTTCAAGCTCCAAGTTATAAATGACACTTTTGTAATTATGGTTACACTTGCCTACCACTGGCAGTATTTCTATATTTAATTTATTTTAGAATACATGGCAAATTTGGCTCAGACACAGTGAGGTCAAACCTGCTTACATTATGGTCAAATTTACATTTGTACTGCTTGGTCTGCTGGAGCACAAATTGACAGTGAAAAGCCCAGAGCTTGTAAGAAAGAAGGGGTCAGCACTCTCTCCAAGCTGCTAGACGGTAGGCAGGAACAGACAGGTGCAAAAGCATAACTTGGTGCAGGTGGAAATAGTGATGCCAGCAACAAAATAAAACTGCTGAACATGGAAGAGGTCTGAAAAATTTATGAGAACACTTCTGCCTCATTACCTTTGGGTTTGTAGCAAGGAGTGGGCACAATGCATTCTTCTTTTATGTGTGGCTTTGTTTTAGAACTACAGCCTCCAGTATGCATCCCCCTGTGATCAATGCAAAGGACCACACGGTATCTGAGCCCTTGTCCACAGGTAACAGTGCACTAGATGAAAAAGAAACCAAAAAAGGTGCATGTGATACATCATAGGAGTGATAAATAAAAGGGGAAGCAACAGAAGTATGTGTACATCAGAGAGTAAAACACAATGCTGAAACACCCCATCTTGAACATAAACCATTTGTAATATTTGGTAGTTATGGATTAGGTATAAAATGGATGGAAACTTTTACCTTTCTTGCTCTGAACATTTACTTGATTTGGACATTGTGCCACTGGGTTTCTCCTGCAGTGTCACTCTAACAGTGTTGCCTACTTGGCTTGTGGCCATTTGTCCCATATTGGTTATGCTCAGTAACACCCTGTCAGGTTCATCTCAAGACACTCTGCTTTGCTTGGACAAAGTGGTGGGGCTTATGGGTAACATGGGTCACACTCAGCTATTTTGGAACAAGGCACCAAACAGAATGGAACATTATTGGGCTTTCTTTAGTCAGACACTTTCTTAAGTCTTCCCCCCCCCCCCCCCC
>NW_008662299.1:20430-43770 GCF_000695815.1 Acanthisitta chloris
GGACTGTTTCAGAACTGGTTGCACCAGAGAGGATCAAAACTACCAACCAGTGTGGAGTGCTGTGAATACTACCAATATTACTTCGCTTCTGGACAGAAGCTTTCATCTGAAAAAAATTTCAACAAACACTTTGCAATAAGTCAAAAACACCTCACCCACAGGTGAGCCTGCTTAGCTTCTAAAGTCTGTTTTACTTGCTCAGAAACTGGGGTGGTGAGAAACCACATTCAAGATAAGTGTCTAAGTACAAAGTTAAAGAACTTTACTACTTTTGCAGGAGGTAATTTCAAAGACAATTGCTTTCCTACAAAAGGAAAGGCAAGTCAGGAACAGGCAACTAACAAAAAAAATTTTCAAAGAGCAGAGTAATTTACAGCTTTATGTATTTCTGGAAATTTCTCAGCAAATCATGGTCTTTATTCCATGGCTGAAATAAAGATATAGCATTACATGCTTATTGGTTTTGTTTCATGCATTTAATTTATGTTCCCAATCTACTAATAGTAGAAGGTCACAAATTAACATCTCAGACCTGATTTATTTTTCAATCATTCTCCTTACTCATGTTAATCTTATTAATACATTTTTCCCTGACTGTTTACTTTGCAGTTAGACAAATAGCATAGTTTAAAACAGAGGTGTTGGTAATAAGGAAAGAAAGCAGTGAGTGTTCCTACTTCCACAAATTCAATAAACTATAATTTAAGATACATTCCTAATGTGGCAAAGGCAAAACTACCAAAGCTAAGTTGATTACCGGAGACCATTCCTGGGCAAGCCACTTTGGGCAGTCAAATATATTGCAAGGTTGGACAACAGGCATCTTTGGAGTATACATGCATTTCCATTCATCCACAGGGCTGATATGTCCCTGAATGTCTTCCTCCACACACGAGACGCTGCGGCTTTGAATGCCTCCTCCACAGGATGAGGAGCAGGCAGTCCAGGGTGTACTTTCCCATCTGGGAAAAGCAGAGAGGCATCAGAATAAGTAACCCTTGTTTCCACTCCCACTTGCACCCTAAAAATGCATAAACTACTATCTGCAAAGTTTGGGGTGGTTTTTATCTGATCAGTGTCAGTAAAACCTTAATCATATATCTATTTTCATAAGTGTCCATAGCAGCAAAGCACACTCATGGCTGGTGTCATCAACCACACATAAGTAATAAAAAATCTCCTCTCTCACACTAGCCCAGTTATTACTACCAGGGAAAAATCTAAATATTTTTATACATTTAACTTAGTTCCTTTTTTTTTTCCATTTATGGTATTATCATATCTTCAAAATTTGTCATATTCCAAGGAATCTTTATCACAAATTACTGGAAACTCAGTGTGCTCTGAAGCTGATGCCCCTTTTTCAAGAACATAAAGGGAAACTGCAGTGTTTTTTTCCCAGGGAAGCAACTAAGTCGAGGAATTAAAAAAAGATGGGAGGAAAGTACCAGAAAGAAGATGTGACTGTACAGGTAAGATACATGTCCTCTGATGGATAAACCTTCTTTCCTTACAATTAAGGCAGTCAGATGAACTGCAAAATCATCTTGTCTCTACAAGTGCCATTTGAGAATGTCATGACAAATCCACATAACAATGGGTATGTTCTGAAAAGCTATGCATACCTATGAGAATAGTCCTTTATTAGTGAAGCATATAAAATAGGTATGTCTTGCTTTAGATGTGTACATGTCTGTCCACACAAAATAGTCTGGTATTGCCTTTCTTATACTGAAGCCATTGTCACAGATTGGATGTGGGACCATTCTCATGATCCTGTAGCTATTTCTGTACCATCCTGTGCATGGTTGATGGTACATCAGTATGTATATTTGGCCTACCTGGAAATATTTCACAAAATATTTTCTTTTTTTTCCCAAAGACATATGTCCTTTTGATACAGACGGTAGAAATGCTGTTTGAAACAATGATTTTGGTCATAAAATTTATTTTTCTTACTTTAAAAAAGTGTTTTTGTGGAAAACACCTTGCCTGTTTCCTCATTTAGAAAAGAAGTAAAAACAGTGAAAGGTGAGAATTTTTTTCTACCACTTAAAGCATAGGAAACATTTTAGGTAAGTATCAATCACAGTATCCCCAAGATTGTTGAGCAATATGAAAAATGCTTCTCTTTCTCTCCGATTTTCTATCATATCAACCCATATTCTTTTCATCTGGTTCAGTACACCTAGCACTACCCACACTTGGCTAGTGGCTGCTAGTGCTATAAAATTCAATATGAAATGGCTTATATTAATAGCTGCTTATGAATGGTAAAGCCACTGATTAATTTTGACTTATCACTAGGAGTGGTGAAACCATTTTTACACCATGCTGTAGCTATCATTGTGTGCTCATCTTAAGCCACGTATGTCAGAAAGGTGCAATTTTAGCAATACTTTTGCTTAAATGTGTTACCTGTAGCTCTGCTGAATGAGCTTCCCAGGATACAGATAAGGTTTTTCTCTACCACAAACCTAAATGAACAGACCTCAAACTAAAGCTAGCAAACAGCAAAAATTGCTGCAACCAGCCTGAGACATCTTTTCCCAGCCATAAACAGCAATGGCACCAGAGAATTCTCTGAAGTCTTTTCAGATGCCTCAGGCAACCTTAGCAATACCAAGCAGCTTAAGTCTAGGCAGACAGTTTGGTCCTCAGGTTTTATAAGAATGTAAGATAGGAAAATGAAGTATAAGAACTTTAATGACTTTAAACTTAAAGTTTAATGAACTTTAAGAGCTGTTGCACAGTTCTTACAGCATGTGTCACAGCTCCTTTTGAGGTATGAAGAGTGCAAGACTGGCTGAGAATTTGTGAAGAGAATTGAAGGTGCATTAAAAATAGCATTGCATCCCTTAAATCATACCTTTCCCTTTCTGAAATTAAATGCAAGGCTAGGAAGTTGCAGAAGGGAATCCTTGCCAAGATTTGCTCTCCACTTTTGAGATGTTTGTCGCTCTCCTATGTCCCTAGTATTAGATGCCAGTCTCAGACTGGTAGTGCAACCAAACCAGGGTCTCTCTGGTTTGGTTGGGATTTTTGGTTTGGTTTGGTTTTTTTAAGATTTGGTTGATTTTTCAGAGGAAAGACATTTTAATACCTATGATTTGGCCCTGTCTCATGGTCTGTTGAGTTTCAGCTGCCTCTGAGGGTTGGAGAAGAGACATAAAGCTATGGGTGAGGGAGGAAGACCTGAGCCCGGCCTGTGGGTTCAAAGGAGCACATGTGGGAGTGGGGGACAGGGGAGAAGGGGAAGCAACAGCAAAACAGCAGAGGGAAAAAGAGGGGCAGAGGACCCAACTAACAATTAGGGCCTGAGCAGTTGAAGAGAGGGGGGGTTCAAAGGAGAATAGTGAGGCTGAGAGAGTGGATGTAAAGGGACGGTGATGGAGTGAGACCATAATCCAGAGCAGCTTGAGAAACAGTCTCAGTCTTTTGATCATTTTCAGGGAACTATATCTTTTTTTTTCCTTTCAGTGTTACTGAAAGCCAAATACCTCAGGGCATTTTGATCCTTTATTTTGGATTTTCTTCAGCAGTAAAAAAGCCTCTGTCTAGCTGCCAGCTCAGGATGCTTTTTCCTTAAATACGGTCCCTCTGTACTGCTGAATCATCCACTAATATAAAATCATTTTCCATCTTTTTTCAATGTTCATGCCCTTTGTAGACAATTGAAATAAAATCTGTTTTATTCAAAGCTAGAGTGTTAAACCCTGTACTAATATTTTAGTTTCTATATTCCTTACTAACAGAGGTTTAACTTCTGAGGTATGTATGTGGGTGTTTTTTAAGATAAAGAACAGAGAAAAATGTTTTCCAAAATGAATAAAGGAATTAGATGCAGAGATATATCATAAGTGTATCTCACAGATACTTGGTGATAATGACTGTGTGTACAAAACCATAAACACAGCGAGGAAGAGATAAACCTAATCCTAATGACTGATAACTGAGGAAGGGTGTGAACAGGAATGGCAGCCACAATGCTTGGCTAATAAGTTGCTCTGCTTCTTGTCTTCTCATTCAGAATTTGTGGTGGGTCCTTGATTTGGCTGGAGACTCTGCAGAGTGTGAATACAATGCATTTGCACACTGATGCTGAAAGCTTTCTGCATTAGGCCTCAACATTGAGGAACGTAGTTTTCTCACAAGGATGAGACTAGCAAGTTGCCTAGAGGGTTCTTTCTGTGATTTCATACTCCATGACACAATAAATTAGTGAAAAAGGAAACACAGAACTATATTATTGCATGTCCAGGTAATATTTCAAAACCTAAATGTTGTTAGCCTTCAACTATCAAACATTTTTATCATCACCACTCTTATTCACAGCTTTAACAACAATTACTCATCTAATTCTTTCCAAGATAATCTGAAGTCTTACATTAAAGACATTTTAACTGTGAAACAACTAATAATACAAAAGAGGCCCTGATCCTATTCTTGCCCCGATCCCTAATTTCTTAGGAAAGCCATTGAGTTAATGTCCCTGCAGAAAGCATTAGCAAGGGTTTGTAGGCTCAGAACACAACACTAATGCTTTCAAAACCAAAAGTCTAACAATTTCTAAGCATGCAAGAAGCAGCATCATGGGAAAGGAGAAAGTCTTATGGTTTACTACAAAGCCACAGTTTACAGTCCTGTTTAGAGAGGATAAAAAAAGGAAGAAAAAGGAACGGTGTGAGAAAAGTGAAGGTGGGGGTTGAGGAATGAGAGTAAGAAAGGGACTGCACACTGTCATTTCTATTTTGGCTGGAATATCACTTCAGTCCTGCATCAATAGAATTTACCACAACAGGTTAGCACTTGAACATCTCCAGGTTAATCTACAGGAGTTCAGAGCAAGAAAAAAAAGCAGCATCTATTAACTTAGTTTGAGAGCAAAGCAGAACTGCAGAGAGGAGAAAAAAATATGAAAATGTATTGGTTAATCCTAGCATCTGGTTGACTGTTTTACGTACCGAGGAAGGGGATGGTAGAGGTCATAGGGCATGATCTGCTTGTATCCATCACTGTTAGGAACAATAATGCCAACCCTCTGAGTAGAAGGTACACATAATAAAATAAACACTAAATGATTACATTGTAAAACTTTTTCGTATTACAATATTGTATTACAGTACACGAGTTTTTGTATTACAATATTATGCACCAAGATATTTTACTTAAGTTGTCATCACATTAAAAACAAAACTTATGCTCCCATCCTACTGCTTCTGAGTTGATCAAATAATAATAAATCATTGATTACCACTTTATTTTTATATTACTGTTTAACAGAGAAGTGATCCATTGCCACAAGTGATCCAAATATTATTTAGATTTATGGTGTTGCTATGTAACATTAAAAATATTTCTATGTTTAATATTTTCTTGGACCTTTGGCACAAAGTCACTGAAAACAGTAGAGGATCATCTCCTTTCACAGAACTCTGGATCGAATCCTTTTTAAAACTGTAATATGGTTGTTTCTGCCCCTCAGATAAAACCTCTGCTTTTAGTGGAGCCAGGGTTAAAAATCTGGGGAATTGCAGTACATGAATTCAAATCTAGAATTTTTGTCTCCACTCTAGATTGGTCCAGACCTGCCTCTTTAGTTTTATATTTTTAATTTTTTGGGGGGAAAGGAGCGTGAGAGATTAACACATCAAGTTGGGTTTTGTTGTTTGCTTTCAGTGTTGCCAGGACCAGTTTCTTGCTTTTCTGTAATGTATTGATATGATATCTAAATAATGTAACATCTAAAGGTCATAGCAGGCAGTAGTGTAGATAAAAATTAGCAATTATCTGAAACATTATCATGCCAGTTATGTGTGAGACAGATGTCACTTGTCTTGTTGGCAACTGCAGGTTCTCACTGAGCTCCTAGTTTGGAATTTCATTTTTGATGAACAGAAGTCTCCATTTTTTATAGATTCTGACTCAGGGTAACTCAGACCATGTTGTCTCCCAATTATGAAGCATATCTATTAACATCAAACAGATGATCCCAGAGCAGCTTATTTATCAGTCACATCAAAGCTACTGTGCAACATGGGGATTTGGTTGGCGCAAGTGGGCAGAACCATCAAAGAGTGAATGCCACTTGCATTAAAATAAAAAGCATGTCCCTACCCAAGTTATGGAGAGATGAAACGGAATGAAAAGCATAAAGGTGGGTTTTGGGAGCCCTATACAGATGAGAGGTGCTAGGTATGCTGCTATGGATTTCTGCAAGGGGGAAGGAGCAAAGGAAGGGGAAGGGAGAAAGCATTCTCCATTCTCAACACAATACACTGAAAAATGCAGTAAACATTCAAAGCAGACTTGTCAGGCTAAGACTGAAGGGGTCTATTCTCCTTCCAGTCCTATCTTGTCCAGGAGAGAAGAATGGATCCCATTGTGTTTTCACAGCAAGGAGTCAGCAGCAGGGCAGCATGCTGGAATTTTCCAGCTGGAGTGCGGGAGCTCTGGAAATCTGTGATGAGGACTAGTCAGTTCCTTCTAAAATTAGCAGCCTCTGCAGTCACGGAAGCCCTCTGCATGAGTGTGCATATTTGTATCTTCAGAGAGCTGCCAGTCTCCACAAAACTCTAAAAAATTAGGAGAGTTAGTTCTGGCACTAGGAAACTCTGGAAAAGGCAAATGGGTCATTTAGAGTGCAGTCAATGAAAAGGTCTTTTCACACTTAGCTTGATGTGTAAATGCTTGGAGAAGTTTGAGGACTTGTGTGCTAGTATAACAAGAAGATGGAAGGGAACTTTTTCTGAGGTTTTCTTTGCCCCTGATTTTGGGAATCTCTGCTGTTTTCCTGGCTCTTCTATCAGTGCTGCTGCAGTTTCACTCTGAAGCTTTTTGCTCTTTTCAGCTCATCAGCTTGCTGAGGAGCGGTTGGAAAAAACATTAATATACCAAGGTCAAAAATGAAATAATTATACTATAAAAGCATCTACTGCCTAAGAAGGAAACAGATTTCAAAACATTTCTCACTCATTGCAGTGAAAAATGTTTTCTTTCCATATCTACATGCTTTAGAATGCATAATGTCCAAGACCATTCCGATGGAAATAACCATGCCACATCCAAACACTGTTATGAAGATTAAATAACATGTACAAAGCACTAGATTAATATTGTAATTGGAAAGGTTTGACCCTCAAAGAATTTTGCATACATAAATTGCATTTCTGCAAATGTATAGCACTCCACAGTGTCCTTGTGCATGTGTGAGGGGCTGCCAAAGGCTCTCATTCTGTAACTGCAAGATAATGACCCAGAGCAATGTAAGACCCATTGTCACAGTGAGGAAAAAGACCCCCACAATAATACACAATGGCTTAATTTATGACTATTAAAAAAGATTGGCTTGAAGATACAATAGAAGAGCAGATGATCACAGTACCTTTAATGACAACTGCATCTTTTCTAGCTAGTCTTGTGTGGGTTTTCTTGTATATGTTGCATAAAAAAATCAACACCAAAACTCAGCGAACAATTTAAAAAAAATATCTGAGAGATTACTTTGGTGAACCCTATACTTTTTGACTTGGCAAAGTGGTTTAAATTCCAGGAATCTATCAGTCCATCATAATCCTATAAAAAAGATAGGAGAGATCTACTATATGGGCTATGTTTACTGTACCTTACTCAGTCAATGCAAAGGGGATAGTGGGCTAAATGAACAGAAAAAACAATAATTCCTTCACTGAGACAAGCGCGAGTAGCTAACAGGACTCATTCACAAAACAACTAGAGTTTTGGCAGGAGCAGCATGAAGCAAATTATTTTGAAGAGCTGTTGTGTCTCATACATCTGAAATGCCTCATGCCTTTCAGACCAGCAAGTTCTGTCATATACTCTACAGATTGCTTTGCTTTCCTCCAGAGTGCGGGCAGGCTCAGCACAGTTGCTCTCCCAAAGCGCCTATCCAGCTGGATCAAAGGTGGGAGTGCCACAACCAGGTCTGGCATCTCTGCAACCATTCAGGTTTCCCCTGGGATGAGTGCCTACAGCTGCATTCCTTGAAAGTCCTATTTGGCATCCTCTTACCCAGTTGCCCCTTCTCCTCCCTAAGCTACCTCCTAACAACACAGTGCAAATGCCTTTCTCCTGTACCTCCCTGATGACTCCCTCTCCTGTGTGAGGACATGTCTCAGGCTGGAAACCTGCTGAGCCAAGCAGGGGCATGGGTGCTTGAACTGGGAGAGAAGCCAGCAGAGAGAAAGGACAGATGCCTCAGCATCATATGACTCTGCATGGGGACAAGGTGCTGAGGCTGGGAGTGGGTAGGGGCACCTGCCACTCCTGTGCTGGTGTCCTGCATCCTGCTGCCAGCACCCAGCTTCTGCAGGGCACTCACACATCCCCAACTCACAGCCTTAACTTCTGCTGAGGGCTCTGTGTTTCTGAGGGTGTCCTACTCATAGTGCTGCAGCTGCAGGGCTGGCTGTATTTCCAGGTGGCTGACCCTGCTACCTTTTTCCCAGTAGGGACTCTCACAGCAATGATTTAAGCCTTCACTGAAGTCTGTGAGGCCTGACAGTAGATCATCTGTATGGCAGGGACTGTGCCATCTAAGCAATGGTCTAGATAATATTTAAGATATTAAAAGTAATCAGCAAATAATAATCAAATGAAGCAGTTTAAGTTGGCTGTGGACAGCTTATTCATTAAGTAAAAGAAAACACTGGGAAGACATGAAAAAATTCCCCACGAAAGACAACAGTTTAGCATCCAAAGCAGCATCTCTGTGGGAGCCATAATTGTCACTGGACAGTCAGCAAGCTAGCAGAAAAGACTCCACTTCGACACTACAAATCTTGACACCTAGGTGGTGTGTGAGAATGCACTTCATTATTTTCTGAAGATGCCACACTGTGATACATCTCTTTGTGCTACAGGAACACTTTCTATGTTGAGAAACAGCTATCAAGGCTCTCAAAGAGATGGTTTCTGTTATTGCTTCCCATGTTTTACTCTGTAAACTATTACTATTGTCATTCAGAGCTGGGGTAGATGATATGTACAGTAACACCACAGCTACAGACAACATTGCTTTCTGAATGCCTACTTTTGAAGGCAGTGAGTATTGTAATTCTCTATTACACTACCAGTATGAGTTACATTCCTGGTTTCTGGACCACTGTGCTTAATTCTGAGGTATAGATAGTGTTCTGATCATTTTATCAGGTTATATTCTGTCAATGTGAAACTTGAAGAACTACCTTGTACTTTGTATTTATATATCCTTTTATATGTTCTTATATATCCTTTTATACGGTCTTAGTACATTAGAGATTGGTAAGAGCCGATGCCCCCTACCTAAACATTTTTAAATGGAGTGCCAGTGGATGCTTAAAAAAAATTTAAAAAAAAGAGGACTGGTGAGAAAGCTATCCTTCTGTGTCAGCTTCCAGAAAATTCTCTCACTTTAAACAGCATGTCTGTTCAGCACAACAATGTCACACCATTATAAAAAATGACTTGTTTATAGTGCAGAGATTTCAAATTATAAGCAACACACGGTTTAATTATCATTGCTATGTGCTGCTAAAAACTAATTTCCTCAAAGTCCTTGAAATAGGTGTTATTAGTTGAAAGCAGAAAAAGTACTTCCTTCCTGTAGCATAACTGTAATGCTTCTAAACATCCTCCCTTTTTTATTCAGTTTAATATTTTATGGTGGTTTGGATGAGCAGTGCTTGATACAAAGGTGAAAATGAGCTGATATTTTCCACTTCTAAATGTTAACAGCTGAATATCCAGTGAAAATCACTGTAAATGACCATCTTACCATTTGCTGCAGTTCTGGTCTCTTCTTGGACTTAAAGAGAGTCATTTTCATGTAACTTCATATTGGGCAGACAGCTTTATTTGACACACATAGTACTATGTGACCTACTTTCTCACTTTACAGTTCATTATCTGATGTATCCTGGCATTTCCTTTCTGCCTTTCTTTCTGTCTTTCTTTAATATGAACTGTCTCCTTAGACCTGAATTTTCGCTGCTATTCACATCTTTTAATACCTTGACAAATACCTCCTGCCCACCCTCCCTGCCTGTTCTGACAAAACAATTCAGAAAAATTTCCTAGCTTAGTTTAAATGCCTTTTACCCTGCCCAAAAATTCATGGCTTCAGCTATTTGTCTTGAGAAAGAAAATTGCTTCTTAGCTTTATCCTGCTCTTGAACTCGGTGACCCTGATTATGACTCACTGCTGTCAGCTCCTTCTCCATCTACAACTCCTGCTTCTGGAGATGTAAGTACTGCTATTTCTACTCAAATGTATCACCGTTGCCAAATCAGCCTTGAAAATTTATGCAGTGCTTCCTTTCCTGCCGCTCTGAATTGTGCTTGGTCTTCTAAATGACACGCCTCCCTTTTTTCGTGCAAAATATATCACTTTAGTTCTCTTCTCCAGCCGCCTTAGTATTTCCTTGTTAACTTCTGAACTGTTCAACAATCACCCTTCATAAATATACAATTGGGCTGACTGACCTCCAACCTGGCTGATTCTATGATATCTGTTGACTGTGCTGTCACATCTGCAGGCAGCATACTCCTTGGTTAA
Organism: Acanthisitta chloris; assembly: GCF_000695815.1. Classification (NCBI taxonomy): domain Eukaryota; kingdom Metazoa; phylum Chordata; class Aves; order Passeriformes; family Acanthisittidae; genus Acanthisitta; species Acanthisitta chloris. The sequence goes on from NW_008662299.1 coordinate 30,986, forward strand.
ACCAGTATCACTTTTCCAGCACACGCAACTTCAACTGGTGGAAAAGCTATGTTGTCCCTTCTGCTTTGTTGGCTAAATGACTTGTCTTCCCCTGGAATGGCTATCTCTTTCTGTAATTAGGATCATTCACAGGCATGTGATTGGGAAATTGAGAACAGACCCAGCAATTAGAGGCAACCAAGGTTCAGAGGGCACTCCAAGGCAGAAAGGTTTTGTCTCCCCCTCAGTGACAAAATAAGAACTTTAGTAAAAATGCATATCAACAGAAATGACCATTTTCCTCAGGCATGGAACAGGAAAGGGCATAGTCATGACTAGTGTTCCACAGCCATGCAAAAAGCTGCGATGTTGACAAAAAGTTGAGCATTGGTGGTGACTGTGGGATATTTTATGTGAAAGAATATTTAAAATAAAGTTTATATCTTTCATGTGTCCCAGTCGAGGTCAACGACAATAAATGAGTCATTGTGTCTCAGACCACTCCCTCATCACTGCAGCTCTATGGCTGCTTCTCTGTAAATCAGGAAGTGCAGCCCATCATTTCAAGAACATACCAGCACTCCAGTTTTGTTCATCTTCCAGAAAGAATGCAGTGAAAATAGGAACACTGAACGGCTGTCATACTTGGTTATAATTGTTATCTAATATAATACCTTGAGAGACATTGATGACAAGCAAAAAAAGTACGCATTTGGCTATTTCCTGTTTCAGCTGCCAATTTGAAATGAAGTAAGGAGAGCTCTGTTACTGATTAAGAGGATACTCTACGTTACACTTTTAATCATGCATATTTACTCATTACTACTTCCTTTTAAAGGAAATATATACAAGTTGTCATGCACACATCTTGCACTGTCACCCAGGAAATCGTATATTCTTTCACATCACCAAATATATTAAGGACTTCTGACTACTCAAGATCACTCTGGCCCTAACGTCCTGGTGCCTTTTGTATGCTTTTACTTGTACTTCAGTGCTCTTGTTAGATTAGCTGAAAATTAACAACTAAAGAATACAGTTTTATTTAAATTTATATTTCTTTTAGTTTATGCCTACCTCTGCCACCACCCCATATGGATAGCCAAATGAGAATTCCAAATGAAAAGCTTTGATGAGTAGGAAGAGGAGTTTGAAATTTTGCTGGAGGATTCCGTAAACTGTGGATATCTGAGAGTTCCTTCAGGTCTCCGAGTACTGAAAGTCCTGCTTGAACTAGAGATTTTTTTCCAAACCTTTCCACAGGTCCCAACATTATTTCTAGTGGTAGGCTTACAGATAATGCTTTAGGCAAAACCCAGGGGTTAAAGTGTTAAAAAGAACTGTACATGCTTGAGGCTTGTTAACATGAAATTTTTCAAACAATTGCTTTATGAAGTTAGAATCTTTGCTGAAGAAGCCTTTAGAAATCTTTATACACCATTGAAATCTCCTGGTGAAAGCACAAGTAGAGCTTTTGTGACTCAGAAACAGTCACATTAACATTTATCAGCGGCAGGCAAAAAATAGGGGAGATTGGTAAAAATGCAGAACAGCACAGCTGGGAATGCCATCTAATAGCTGAAGATGAAATCTAGAAATAGTGCTGAGTGTATCCTGGTGAGTGAGTGATGAGTGGGGCAACAGCCTTTTTCGCATTTGTAAAAATTGCTTCTTGGATGAATGCCTTTGAATTATGAAATAAATTATATCTTCAATTTATAGTTCCTCGAAGTTGTCCTAAGTAAGTGTTCAGCACACCCAGTTAAGTCAAATCTAAATAAACTTTTTGTCTAAGCAGAAAAAAACCACTCAATTCCCTTTCATTAAAGGATACCAGCAGGAGGATACTGACAATAGCTAAAACAACCTTCCCTAAACCCTTCAATCTGTGAAGTCTTGGATAGTTAAAAGAGTTGCAATTCATTACATATGTGAAATGTTAACGTAGGATTTTGCCACAAAAAATGTGGAGTGGACTAGATTGGACTGGGTGCTATTTACATGAGTAGATATTATACATATAGACATATATTTGCCTGTCAAGGGCAGATCACTGTAAAATCTTAATGGACTGTAAATAAACAGACCTTTTCTTCTTGTATTAGTAAGGCATGAGATGAGATGCTGGATACTATGTGGGGATGAAAAGGCACTTGGTGTCATGACATGTCATCTATCCTGCAAGACACTCATTACCAGTCTTACTTAGGTGGACAAACCACCTTGATCAGGAAAAGGAGTATGTATAAATTATACATGTTTGATAAGTAACTTTCCACATACTTCTCCTCCTCAGAGTATGTGAGAAAATGGGTTTGAAGAAAGAAAATTAGTTTTATTTTCCATGTTCATTCAGCCTAAACTTTCTTTGCTACTCACGATGCCAGCAATACTGCTAATTACTGCCATGACAAGCACAATAAAGCAAAATACTTCTACGCACTAAGCCTAAAGAGGCAACTAGTTGCAGACCCACACAGTACTCCTGGTATCCATTTAAACTTTTCTTTCAGCCTACACTTTGTTGAGAGTTTTAATGTAAGCCCTCCTACAGTAACCCCTCTCAGTTGCTGTATCAGTGCCACTGTGGTCTTCCATGATTATTTTCAGTGGCATTCATTTACACACCATAGGAACAGTCAGCAAACACTAATCAGATATGCCTCACTGGAACTGAGTGTGCCAGGAAAAATTAACATCCTCATTTCGTACTGGAGGAGCAGAGTGGCTCCCACACAGCAGAGACAATGCAGACCCAAGAGGCTCTCCTCACTCACGCTTCTGACCTCGTTGTTCTGCCCCACCTCCCCTCTTCCTGACTGTAAGAAAGCATTGGAAATTCAGAATTTACCACAGATTTCCTCTGGTTTTCTCTCTCAATTGTTGATTTCTGAATTATTTACAAAGGCACTTTTGAAAATAATCATTTGCAATTTGGCATTCTGTGAAGATGTTTCCAAAAAGCCAATTCCTCTCTGTTTCAGCCTGTAGCCTGGGACGGCATAGCTGCGCTCCTAAATGACTCTCCCTGCCCTAAGGGTCTTTATATCAACAACTTTGCCTAGTTATGTCTTATATAAAACAAAAATTGCTTCCTGACATCTGCCCAGCTGCTATTTTTTTTCTCTCTTTCCTCCCTTATACTGTGCCGTCGTCTGTCTTACCATTTGAGAGTACGTAATTTAAAATTATTGGGAAAAGCATGGAAAACATCCATAGTACAAATTCCAGAGGCAAATTACTCATCTGACTCAGAACTACACTTTTAAAACACAACTGCTTAGAATTTAAAACAAATAAAAATAAAGCATCTACATGAAATTACTTTCCCATTGGTACTGAGAGAGGTGAATCTAAAGATAGGTTCCATATTGATTCACACCTTTCAACAATCCTTTTTCTGAACAATTTGTTTTTAGGTCTTTTACCTGATCATACCTGGTCTTTACTGACATTTGTCTCAAACAATTCAAAGGAGAATTCAAAGAAAAGTTTTCAATCTGAGAAAATCACTGAGGAAAAAAAAGCAAGAACTTTATTATAGTAAGGTCTCTCGTCGCAACTGTTAAAATATTTAAGTAACCTATGTATTTTAGTGAAAAGTACTAGGACAAGTGAAACCAGATAATAAACCTGACAGAATATTGCTAAAAGAAAAAAATGGTCTTGTTGCATTTTGGGAAAGCAATCTCTAAGTTGAAAAAATCACTTCTAAATACATGCTCAACTTGAAATACTTTCCACAAAGCCCCAGTGAAATTCCATTCTTAATATTATAGCCTTAATATATCCATGACATAGTGTGCAACTCAAAGATTGTACAATACAGCTGAGATAGTGCTAGATTTTGGAATTTGAATATTTTTAATTCTGGGAGGTTTTCCCTTCAAATTTAGAACTGTATGAGAATAAGTCTGGCTTTTAATTATTTGCAAACAGAATTACCATTTAAAATGTGTTTACTAGTGGAAAGGAATATAAACTGCCATACACTCTGGGTAAATGTGTCTTCCCGGAAAATGCAATTCCAGGGTTAACTCCAGTTATGAAAAGCCAGTGAACTTCAATGAAAACTTTTTAAAAGAGCTAAAAACTATTTTGGGCTTGGAGTGATTTGTTCTGCTTTGGTAATGCCTAGCTACTCTAAAGCTGGTTTGGGGAGCAACCATCCTCAGCCAGGATGCATAGTCCCATAGGTCACTAAAGCATCCTCTCCTGGCTAGGACATTTTTCTATGGCAATCTCCAGCAATCTGAAGTGACATAGCAACTTTTCAGGTGGCACTTGCTTGAACTCACTTTATCAAAAGTCTAGAGGGAAATGAGCAGGTGAGAAAATGGCTGTAGGGCATTCTTGTCATGCCTGCTGGGCTGTGCTTAACCATTTCTTAGCAAAGCCACAGGAGTACCAAAATATTTAGATAACACAAATAAATGCTTGCAGCTTATGAGCAGCTGTAGATGGACTTCCACTGAAGTTCAGAGGAATCAGTGCAACAAAGGATTGATCCTTTTTGTGATTTTCTTCCTTTTCTTATACATAGGAAATCTGACTATCTGAACTTACTACTTTAACTACTAGTCTTCTGAGGAAGAATGCACAAGAAGTTCTACCTGAATATGAGGAAGAACTTCTTTAGTGTGTGGGTGACTGCTCATGGGACCACATTGCCAGAGACGTCGTGCAGTCTGCCTCAATAGAGGTATTAAAGAACTGCCTGGATGCAATTCTGTGCCATGTGCTCTAGATTGACCCTGCTTCAGCAGGGAGGTTGGAGTCGATGATGACCCACTGTTGTCCCTTGCAACATAACCCATTCTGCGAATCTGTGCGGGAACAGAGAGGAGACTTCTGTGCAGGGCCAAAGGGTATTGATAATTAGAACAAATTCCCAGATGACATACTTAAAGGCTGTCATAACTGCAAGGAAGATTTTATTAAGGATAGAAACTAGAAAAAACCCAAACAAACAAGCCAACAACAAACCATAAAAATTATTCCTCTAATTTTGGTGAGAGTAATTTTCAAACAACATTTTTACTGCAAAAGAATTGTTTCCATCTCACTAACTCTTAAAAGAGATATGTGTTGATCATGGGGATGGTATCATAGGCAACTTGCTTTCTCATACTTTATAAGGATTAATGAGGCAAAACATATACTGAGGGGAAGAAACAACCATTTCAAATCAGTCCTTGCAATGTGGAGGTGCTAAACAGAAGTATTTTTTTCTACACAGTACATTCTCAGATGAGAAAGAGGTTGAATTAAGTAGGATAAATGAGCAATAGCACGAGAATATTCTCAACTTTATTTTACTTCTTTAGAGCTCAGTCTTTTTTAAAATTAAAGCTGACTGACCTTGCAGGACAAGGATCCAGATTACACTCTTGAAGTTTTGGCTTTGGCTTGATATTTTCAGGATAATAGTGGCAGTATTGATCTGCTACTACCCGGTTGCTTCTCAGATCAAAACACTCAGCAGATGTCAGTTGATAACCTGCAATACACAGTGGAATAAGTAATATGAGATAGGATACTCTTCCTGTCTATCTGTGAAATGCGTCTAAGTATGGTCAAACAAAAATTCAGAAGCCTAGAACAAAAAGGGAAAAAACAAAGGCTGAGGTTTCTTGATTGCTAAGACTCATGCCCTCAGTTTCAGCATAGAGGATAAACCTGCTGCTATGGGTAGGGACAAATGTGAGACATCTTGTAGTTCCAAAGCAGGCCCAAATCCCATCAGCCTTTTTGTCTGACAGCTGTAGCATTAAAGGCAGACATACGGATATCAAAACGTACTTTATCAACAGACTCTGGCATGATGCTAAAAAACTACAAGCTACTACTGCATTGCTAAATCCCTTCCTTCATTTAGTTGTAACTACTTTCATTTTCAGATTTTGTCCATTTTAAAGGTCCAAAACTCCCAGCAGCATTTGGGACAGGTCCTGTATGCAAACGACTGTTTCTCAAATACAGTGGTAATTCATTACCTCCTCCACAGGATGCTGAACAAGGGAAAAAATCAGTTTCCCTCCATCGGTGAATGATAGGCTGATAGAAGATGAACTGAACTGAACTGTCAGAAGCACCAGCATAACGGATCTAAAAAAGAGGTAACATTGAAGATTGAACCTGACATGAATACTGGGAAGAACTATTCTGCCACTTGCATCTCACAGATTTGAGGCACCTCAGTGTTACATGAAATACCAGAGATACTTTGCGATAAGAAAATGAAATACACAAACCAAAGCACAGATTGGTGGCAAAATCTTGGTTGCAAAACACAGTCAAATTAACTTTGGGCATAATCAGTGACCATTCTGAAATAATGAATGCATGGTAAATGCATGGTTAGTGCTACTGAATTATTTTATGGGGACAGAGAACATGGAGTAATCCTTACTTCAACAGTAAATCACCTATCACTACCGACTGTCCCTTGCACATGGACATGGGTTTTAGATCTTTAATATTTCCCCAAAAAACTTCTAATACCAGGTATAATATATTAGATAGTACAGAGTGAAAAATGGGAAGCTGTGCTGTGAAAAACATATAAATAGGATAAAATTTTAATTTATTATTCTTTTGTTTTTGAGGTGAGATCTTTCTTTCATTCTTCTTTTGTATCATAAGTCTGTCCTCCTTCTTTCTTCATTTTGCTTGTAAAAATGCTCCTTTCAGTCATAAGCATGGACTTTTGAGTGGACCTGAGTGCATGCTGTTTAGAGCCTACAAGTACTGCCAACTTTTAAGACACCTGAGGTTAAAAAGCTAGTATGCTCCCACTATTTTGTGTACTGAATGGATTTCCAACATAAACAAGAGTTTTGAGTTCAAGGAGTCCAATAAGAAGAGAGCTTCTTACGGCTAAAGCAACACCACTTCCACCTGGCCCAGAACAAAATCCTTCACGATTGATGTCTGTGCTGATTAATCCAGTTATGAGGACTTCAAAATCTATGCTGGGAACCCCTTGTCCTTGCCTCTAAGCCTTTGCATGAACAGCTTGTAAGAGAAGAACAAAAATGTTGCTACTAACACCCTCTCCAGATTGATTATTTGTCCCAGGGCATAGAGTATCGATGTTGCTTGGGCATTTCCACATTAGTGGCATGATGCTATCACAGTAGAGAAAACTACCAAATCACAACCAGAAAAGATGGATCCTTCTCCAAGTTAGTACTGCTGCTTTCAGGAGCAATCCTCCCTGCTCTCTTTTCAGACAGCCTAAAGTATTTCACCACTACCTCCTGGTTTTTTTGCCCTCATGTTTCAACCAAGTTTCTCAGTTTTAGAAACACTGCTTTTCCAGCCTGCCTTTCCTTTTGTTTCTTTCCAAACACCAAGAAGCACTGTCAAAGAGTAGTCTATGAAACAGAAGCAAAAATATGACAAATTGAGATTAACTGTGTAATTTGGGTTGTTTGTTTTGTTATCCCCTGAAGATGGGCAGAAACATGATTACAAATCGACGTGTATCTTGAAGAGAAGGAGTGGAGCAAAATGTGGAGATCTGGTCCACTGAGACTAAGGCGGCACTTTTCTAATTAAACAGTGATGTAAATTCCCAAAAGGAAAAAACCCAGCTGTAGCAATACAACTGCTTCAGCAAATGGGATTCTTTCTGCACAGATTAATGTTGTTTGAGTCTGTGTGTCAGAAACAGTACATCTAATTCCTTGTGTGGGATAGTGCATTAATTACACACTTTGGAAGGGTCTTTCTGTGCTCATGAAAGCCTCAATCACTCCTGGGAAAAATGTTCTGTTGTGCTGGAAGCCAGTTGGAGAGGTCTCTGATCTGAATGTGCAGAAAAGGCATTCACTGAGGAGAATTCTGCTCCTACTCAGTTTTTTAAGGATCATCAGTGATTTTTAAACTCAGATGATCTACTCAGCAGTATAGCCTGTAGTGAATCATGAAGAACAGATCAAGAGCTCACACTGAGCCTACTATATGATGAAGGGGAGGAAAAAATGAGTTCACATAAAAAAAATAAATCAGGAAGACAGAATAGTTCCTCTCTCTCTGCAGACTATTCCTGTGTGTCTGCAGATTATCTGTCTGTTTTCACACAGAGAAAAGACAGATGTACATCTCTGCCATCCTAATGTGGAGGTCACTCATACAATCATTATCACAATACAGGTGGGAAAGAATTACAATGAGCCACAGCCATAAGCTAAAATCATTCAAAACAAGCAACTGAAAGAAGTAGATACATAACAGTTTATTTTTAAGGAGTACTGTAAGCAGAACAGGAACAATAGATGGTGATTCCACAGAGAAAGATTGATTTGATTTTGTTTGACAGTTTGTTAAAGCTAAGATCTTTATCCAAGAGAAAACACTAGTGGCTACTTGAGTCCTGCAAAACTCAGAGCAAGACTTGATAGCTAAATGCTGTGGGAAATGTCTTGGAGTGGCTGCACAGGGCCAACTTCCACACATTGAAATAGTCAGCTCTGTAGTATGGTGAAACTTTTTACCCTTTCAGTATTTGCAACATCCTGATAGCTATGAGAAATGCTAAAGCTTCCAAAGCTGGTCATCACTTGACAATCTTTTAGTTAGCCCTCTAACTAACAGTGAGTTTTGCATCCTTTGGTAACTGAACTGGAAAAAATGGCAATTGATCATTATATTTGCAAATAAAATTCTGTCAAAATTACTAATAGCAGAAGGAAAAAAGAAAAAAGAGATCTTGATGAGCTCTTAGCACTGCATTTGTGCATTGCAGCTCCCTAGAGATCATCCTCGACTTCCTTTATATTTCAGGGGAATTTGGATAACCTAACATCAGAGCAGCCCTTACCACTTTGTAAGACCCAAGACCATATCAACATACAGAGTCCTCAAAATATCTAGTCAAGCCTACAGTCATGGGCAACAGAGGTATATTTTTTCCTTAGAAAGACCTTGGGAAAAAAAATCACTCGTACCCTGTATTTTTAAATTGATTTTGCAAATGACTGCCTGGTATGGTGCAATAGAGGCACAAGATGTTGCTTAGGTGAAGTTTGGAGCTGGTAAAATGCAGCATTGGGTTGGGAAATATCCACAGAATGAAAACAACGTAATCAAAATTGAGCACGAAAGGAGTGTAATCTTTTTGAATTATTCTGATCTGTCCTGTGACCTGTGACTGCAACATCTGCCTTCATCTTTGTATTTTGTTGTTTTTCCTATAGCTCCAAAATTCGATTCACATAAAAACAAACAAGGGAAGTTCCACAAAGCCCAACCCTTGCTTGCTTGATTTTGGCAGCATATGACTGAACAGTTTGTTTCTGTTCACCGAAGAACATGCAGCCTGGTCTACAAAACTTCACTAAGTTTACTTGGCCAGTTATGAAATTTAGTCAGCAGTTTATAATCAGCAGTCATGTCCAAGTAATTATTAGTGTTATTTGTACAGTTAAGCCACAAAAAGGGTATTCCATAAGATGTTCTCATTTTGTGGAACCATGTGTGTTGGGGGAGGAGGAAAGACATCATTTCTTTCGTGTTTTTGTGTGTGTGTCCCAAGCTGGGGACAGAGAAAGGGAATTATTATTTCATACCATTGAATCACCGAATCATAGAATCATTAAGGCTGCAAAAGATGTCCAAGTTCATTGAGTCCAACCTTTGACCAAACACCTCCATGTCAACTAAGTGCTACATCCAGTCATTTCTTGAACACTTCGAGGGATGATGACTCCATCACCTCCCTGGGCAGCCTGTTCCAATGTCTGGCCACTCTCTCAGTGAAGGGGATCTGGTGCAGCTTGAGGCCATTTCCTCTTGTCCTGTCATGAGTTCTGTCATCTGAACTCATTCTATGACAAAATGACCAACATAGAAGATGATGGGAAGACTGTAGATATGGTCTATCTGAACTTCAGTAAAGCATTTGACACTGCCTCCCACAGCACACTTCTAGAAAAACTGGCTGCTCATGGCTTTGATGGGTGGATTCTTTGATAGGTAAAAAACTGGCTGGAATGCTGGGCCCAGCAACTTGTGGCGAATAGAGTTAAATCCAATTGGCAGCAGGTGTCTCATGGTGTTCCCCACGGCTCAATATTGGAGCCAGTCCTGTTTAACATCTGGACATGAGGATTGAGTGCCCCCTCAGTAAATTTGCAGACGACACAAAGTTGGGTGAGAGTGTTGATCTGCTTGAGGGTAAGAAAGATCTACGGTAAGACCTGGATCAACTTGATCAATGGGCTGAGGACAACTGCATGAGATTCAATAAGGCTCAGTGCTGGTCCTGCAGATGGGACACAACAACCCCATGCAGCGCTACAGGCTGAGGGAGGAGTGGTTCAAGAGTTGTTCATCAGAAAGGGACTTTGGAGTGCTGGTGGACAGTGGCTCAACATGAGCTAACATTGTGCACAGGTGGCCAAGAAGCCCAATGCTATATTGGCCTATATCAAGAATAATGTGACCAGCAGGACTAGGGAAGTGATCATCCCCCTGTACTTGGCATTGGTGAGGTCATACCTTTAGTACTGTGCTCAGTTTTGGGGCCTTCACTTTACAAAGGGCATTGAGACACTGGAGCGAGTCCAGCAAAGGGCAATGAGGCTCATAAAAGGCTTAGAAACATGTTGTATGAGGAACAGCTGAGGAAATTTGGTTTGTTTAGCCTTGAGAAGAGGCAGCACAGGGGTGGCCTCATGGCTCTCTCCAACTACGTGACAGGGGTTTGTAGAGAGGTGGGGGATGGTCTCTTCTGCTATGCCTGCAGTGAGAGGACTAGAGGGAGTGGTGATAAGCTGAGACAGGAGAGAGTCAGATTAGATGTTAGGAAAAAATTTTCACTGTTAACGTGTTCAGGCACAGGAATAGGTTGCCCAGGGAAGCGGTGGAGTCACAATTCCTGGAAGTGTTAAAGAGGTGCCTGGACCTGAGACTGGAAGATATGGTTTAGGGTATAGGGGTCACAGTGGAGTGCCAAGTTAACAGTTGGACTTGATCATCTTAAAGGTCTCTTCCAACCTTGATGATTCTATGATTCTCTGAGTTGCCTGGAAAAACAGATAGACTCCCATCTTGCTACAAACTCCTTTTTGGTAGATGTAGAGAGCTATAATGTCTCTCCTGAGCCTCCTTTTTTCCAGGATAAACTATTAGATTAGTTCTAAGTGATTTTTTTTCCACATTATTATTACAAATGCTTTCTGCGACTTCCAAATCCTAAATCATCAGGTTGATGTTGATGAGAAATTAAATGCTAAAGTCATCTAAGTATCATACAAAGACACTGGAGATGAAGGTGTGGAGAACTATACTCATCTAGTATATGCAATTTTGTACTTTTCATGTCAGTAAAAGCAATGTTACTTTCTTTACCTAGAATGTTTCAATACCACTTATTGTATGTAGTGATACCTTACACTGAAAAAGAAGGAGGAAGTGCAAGAGATTTGTTGGTGTTAATAATTTGTTCATGAAGCAGAAACAGGAGTCAGACATTGTCATGGGGAAATAACTTTACGAGCTTGTTTAAAATAACTTAAAAAGTACAAAAAATGTAAGTCATGAGAGATGTTGAATGGTTTCAAGCATATGGTCTAACACAGGACTACACCATAACTTATCTGAGTTTGCTTTTTAATTCCCTTGGAATGCTGAAAGAAGCTCTGCCTTTGAGCTCTGGGAAACATGTCTAGTGTCCACTTCTGCATTCATGTCCTCTGATTGTGATCACCTTGTGTTGGATCAGCTTGGGTTTGGGGTTGTCTTTCCTATAGAAGTCAGCTGCATCTGTTGTTTCTCAATTCAAATCAGCCAGAGAAATCATTGTGAAATTACATTATCACCTATTTACATGCTTTACATGTCTCACCATGTCCCAGTCTTGGATTAAACTGTGTTCCTTTAGGTGATAAGGATGACTGTTAAAAAGCCTTTAGATTAATTCTCTCACAAACCTGAAACAGAAAGCTAGAAGGTTCAAATCTTTTATTTAATTCTATTATTCTCCCCAAAGGAAGAACAAAAGAGAAAATTGATGCAATAGATTGGCTAGGATACTTGGCAGTGATGGACCCTGAAGTATCAGTTATGGCAGTTATTAAATAATCTGTGCAGAATCCACTTGTAAGTGCAACAAATGCACAAATTTCTCAAATGAGAAGAGCAAAGTAATTTCACAGGATCAAAGGCAACACCAAATACACCAAAACCAGACCTACTGCATCTCTGCTGTGGATTCCACCCATTACACCCTGGTCATATAGGTCCCAGGGTAAGAGAATTCACCTTTGAGTAAACCATCTTAAACCTCACTGCAGAATATTCATTAACCTCAATTTAATAATGGCAATACCTAAGAAATCAATGTGAAAAACAGGAATGTGTACTGTATGAAAATAAAATTAAGGAATTAGACAGGCAATGCTTCACACACCCCCCCTCCACAAAATTGCTAAAATAATGAAAAATAATGGCACCACGACTTGCCAGCATTTAAAACTGATTTTTTGAGGTAGATACACCTAGGGAATTCACACAAAAGTTTTGGAAAAAGAAAAGGAAAAATTACAATTTGTCAGACAGATAGAAAATAACATGTCTAAGAAACTCTCTCTTTTGCCTCAAAACCTGACAGTATATTTTAGATCAGCAGTATTTTAAATAAGTATTTAAGATTACTGGTAACACATCTCCAGATCCAAACAGCATCTACCCAGTAGTTTCAAATTACGTACTCTTTGAAGAGCACAGAAATGCAAAGCATGTATGATCACATTCAGCCTACTTACATGAACCAACTATGGCTGAAAACACAGGGAAAG
>NW_008662299.1:43832-44728 GCF_000695815.1 Acanthisitta chloris
TACCTCTGCTATTGGGTGAACAGATAGAGTGTAAAAAAAGAACAGAACTCAAAGAGTGCCTTGAGAAACATAACGTTTTCTGAGCATTGTGGTTTGCTTTGCCATAGAAATAAAGGTAGCTTAGGTACCCTCACCAGATCCGCTTAGATCTAGACAGATCCTCTTAGAAGGTCCCCCATGATGCCTGGGTAAAAAACATTGGTCCTATAACCTGCTCTTGCAATGGATAAAGGACCTGTAGAATCCTTCAGGGATGTGTGCTAGGGCATGAAGTGTCAGCCGTACCCCCTAATGAGCAGGATTAAGGGGCAACCATGATCTTTCCAAGCTTGATAATGTAAAAAATATGAATGGTACTTAAAAATTGAACCATTTTTGAAAGCACTCAAAGTTTTAATGGACTAAATTCAAGTCCAGTAAAAAAAGAAATAATGTATATGGGAAAACAATTAATTACATATGGTAATTAGACACAAAAATATTGCCCACATTAGCAACTGCTATTCAGAATGATAGTAGGATTTTTTATAGGTATTTCTCTGAAAATATCAACTCAGTATGCAGCAACAGTTAAAAAGGTTAATGGAATTTTATAAAAGGAAAGAAAAATGAGAGAACGGTACACAGCCAAGTAGAATACATTTGTATCCTGATTATTATATGTATAAAATCACAGAATCATTAAGGTTGGAAAAGACCTCTATGATCATTTGAGTCCAACCACTAACCTGACACTGCCAAGTCTACCACAAACACATGTCTCTAATACCACATCTACTCATTTTTTGAACACTTCTAGGGACAGTGATTCCACTATGTCCCTAGGCAGCCTCTTCCAATGCCTGACCAGCCTTTTAGTGAAGAGGTTTCTCCTGATATCCAATCTAATGGATTTT
>NW_008662299.1:44786-53607 GCF_000695815.1 Acanthisitta chloris
TTTGAACACTTCCGGGGCGGGTGATTCCACCACTTTGCTGGGCAGCCTGTTCTGTTCCAAAATCAGCCTCTCAGTGAAGAAGGTTTCTATAATATTCAATCAAAACCTCCTCTGGCACAACCTGAGGCCACTTCCTTTGTCCTATTACTTGCTACCTGAGAAAACAGACTGATCTCCACCTTGCTGCAACCTACTTTCAAGTAATTGTAAATGGTAAGTTCACTCTTTCTCAACATAGATATTTCTGTATAATATGTTCAAATCAGCCTCTCAGTGAAGAAGGTTTCTATAATATTCAATCAAAACCTCCTCTGGCACAACCTGAGGCCACTTCCTTTGTCCTATTACTTGCTACCTGAGAAAACAGACTGATCTCCACCTTGCTGCAACCTACTTTCAAGTAATTGTAAATGGTAAGTTCACTCTTTCTCAACATAGATATTTCTGTATAATATGTTCAATATATTTATATGAGATAAATTAAATAATTTTATGACAATGCATTAAACAACACATCTATTTGTAAGAACTTGATACTTCCAAAATATATATTTATCTATTTAAATACTAGTCACAAATTACATATTTATGTATATTTTAAAAGAATGTGATTATATAACCACAGTGGAACCAGAAAAATGATGAAGATGATAAATAAGGGTAAACCTTTTATGCACCTTACAGCAGCTATCCAGTACCTAAAGGGGGTAACGACAGAGCTGGAGAGGGACTTTTGACAAGGGCATGTAGAGATAGGACAAAGAGTAATGGTTTTAAACTGAAAGGGTAGATTTAGTTTAGATATTAGGAAGAAATATTTAGTGTGAGGGTGGTGAGACACTGTAAAACTCTGCCCAGAGAAGTTGTGGATGCTCTATCCTTGGAAGTGTTCAAGTCCAGAATGGATGGGGCTTTGAGCAAGCTGGTCTAGTGGAAGGTGTCCCTATGGCAGGGGGGTTCGAACTAGATCATCTTAGAGGTTTCTTACAACCAAACCATTCTATGAAGACATTAGGAAAGAGGCAAATGATGACGACATAGTTCACTATTATGGAAGTAATGGAGAAAGGAGGTAAACAGTAATAATAATTTTCTGTTTCTTAGAGCGAGAGAACCAGAATGATTGAGTGAAAATAGTGCACCAAGGGTTTAAAAATTAGATGCATTACTTATTTCACACAGTATGTAGTTCATTGTGAAACTCATCCCATGACCTAAATGTTATCTAAAGGGCAAATGGAATATATTCATTAGGAGAATGACCATGTTCTAAGAAGTATTAATTGAAATAATTTATACAGAACAACAACAACAAAAAAAGACATATATGGAATGAAACCTGTACATTGTTTTCAAAATGGCTGTTTCATCGTTTTCCATAAATTTCACACGTTTTTTCCACATTTGCCAAAATAGGAGAAAAAGGGTAGAATTTTCCAGAACTTGTAACAAGATTTAGTCAAGACAAATAATGATTACTTATCTTTTCAGGCTGGTCAATACTTGTGAGCTTGACTCCAAAATTGTTACAACTGTTGTATATATTTTGGACATCAGGAAATCACAATGGGTGATTTTTATGACTATTACTAGTAAAAAGTATGGAATGCAAACATAGGTTGATAAAACCCAGTGACAGACCATGCTACAGACATGCTCCCAGCTAAATCCAATCTGCACTCTGCAAACGACCTCAGGAAGACACATATCTCAAGAGGTAGCATAGCTTTACAATGAAGGAATTATATTACATTGGTCTCTTCTAGATGAAATAGTGTTTCAGTTATTTGACCTTGAAAACACAAAATTTGAATCAGTCACAACTAAATTTTAACTACTACTATTTCTGTGTGCTCAGCCTGAATTCTATCTCATCAACTTCCAGGAGCACCATCCTAACCCTGACCTGTCAGTTCTTCCAAGATCCTTCACTACTTGTCTGACCTGCAGCCTTCTCCCAAATGTGAGGTATAATATCTTCTGGAAACCTTAGACAGCATCAGAACTAAATTACAGAGAAGACTCTTAATGTCTTCACCCCCAGACCTCACATGGTAATAACTCAAATATCCAGCAATATGTAAACCAGTTCCTTGATGTTAGAGCACATTTACCTCTTTTGGCCTCTGCCCTAAAGTGAGAATTGAAATAATTTCTTACTTCATGCCACAAGGTAAATCACTGTGTGCTCCTTGTTCAGAAGTGAATATTTAATCTAACACTGGCCCTAGTCTGACAAGGCCCATCAACCTCTGTGCCAGCTGGCTGCCTATACATGCATTACCTCCTACATGCCCTTGCAAGTCCCAGGAAGTCTAGACTAATCCCCAACCTTATTTTCTTTTGTTAACCTGGCCTCTAATCAAATGCATTTCTCTCACCAGCAGTTTCTGCCAGTGCTAGATTGCAACTGAGATAAGAGTTGTCTGGCTAGCTCTAGTGCTCTGTGTAATTCAGCATTCAGTTTTGAGATGGATTTTATAACTTTTTTGGAGAGCTGGTGGCCAAAATCCTAAGCTCAGCAGTAACTCTGCTCAAGTGAACTCAGTCCATTTCCAAATCAGCCACCAGTATCCCCAACCACCAGCACAAAAAAAGAGCCAGACAGTCTCTTCTGGCATCAGCCTTTAACTAAGGCTTGTCAGCACTAGCACTACCAAAAGACAGCATCAATACAAATGCAATCGTAATCCAAACACAGACAGCCTGCAGAGAAACATTTATCTGATCCAACCCTGTAGATCCCTGATGGACAGCTGTTATTCCATGTAGGCACTATGAATGAACACTCATCTTAATAACAGGGATTTAAACCCAACCTAAATATGGTCTAGACTAGATCTAGGCGTACAATGGTTTCTCCTCCCAAGCCTGGACAACATCCTTTATTAGGCCTTGGTTTAAATCCACTGTTGTTTGCTGGTTCACATCTCAGCCACAGGGTTAGGGCCCTAGCTATGCAAAAATCAGCCTGTGAAACACACCCTAACAGGCTGAGCTTTGCCAGCCTCAACCCTTCCCTCGCAGACCTTACTGGTGGTTTCAGTAAGTCTGTAACTCATGGGAGCTCATATTTATAGGCTGATTGCTTTAAATAGTCATGCAGTGATGACTGCATTACATTGTCATCTGTAGACCCCATCTGACAGTATTGATTCATCCCACTCAAAGGAAAGCAGATGTGTGACATGAACTGGCTACTCCAAGATTCTCTACTTTGTGTCTGAAATGTACAGTATCAATAGAGGAGATGTTTTAGCACAGACCGGTGAATAAATATGACACTGGCAACACAGCAGATCAAGGCCAACCCTGACAGTAAAGGACAAGTCCCCCTATGTGGTATTATTACTCCTTTACTAGATCACAGTGACAGAAAGGTTTCCAAACAAAATTGACCTTCATTTCATGATGACTGTATAAAACATGATAGAAAAAGGCATTCTATTCATGTGAACCAGAATTTTGTGTTGAAAACATCAAGACAGAGAAATCCTTAGAATTTATGAAAAATAATTCAAGTGGAATTTAAGTTTACTGGCACCTTTTCTAGGTCTTCTGCCTTTCAAACGTTAATATTTATGAAGGAGATTTATAATCCTCAAACTATCAATATAAAATCTAAGAACATTAAAAAAAACCCCTGGTTCCTCTCCAATTTTATGATTACACCTTTATTTTTTAGAAAAAGACAGCTGTTTTAATTATTATTTCTATTTACATATCTTGTGAAAAGGTTGTCAAGAGTTTAGCACATGAGGAATGTACCACTGACTATTGTAAAGTAAAGAAATCCAGTAATTATACAATTCAGCTCCTCCAGGAACAGCATGAGGTTTCTTCTTGCAATTTTAAAGCACTCCTTGTCACCAATAGAGAAAATTATATGTCATCTCCCACAATGATTTTCTACTTCTGATTATATCCTGGTGTCTAACTTGTGCCCTCTGAATAAGAGAATTCAGGGTCAATTAAAAAGGATTACAAGAGTAATTCTGGAGACAATGATCCTAAAACTAGAGTTCTGGTACAGGTACAAATTCATTTAGATCTGTTTGCATAAAAAACTGCCTTGACCCACGAAAGTACATCTTGACACAGAAAGAGATCCCACTTTGTAAAGAAAGCTTGCTAGTACCACAGAGAAGCCATTCACCTGATGTTTTAAAGAAAATTACTTCACCTTCAGAAGTTGAAGGCAAAATAATCATGATTGGAAAGCAGTTGCCAAGTCGGACATAACTGAGAGATATGCATGTATTTTGGTACTCCTGTATTAGCCTTATTTGTATGTACATGATTATATCTCACAAAATATAACAAATTAAATATCCAGATGTAAAAAAATTTCTTAGAAAAATAATTAAATAGTATAGAATAATATCCTTGAAGCATGAAATAATATCTAAAGTATCTTCTATAGCTGTCTATTAAAAAACTGTTTTTCAAATTCAAGAAATTTTTAAATGTGTGATTCAAGGCAAAATATAATTGCAACCTTAGATAAGATCCTACAACTGGGAACAGATTTTGTTGGGGTTTTTTTTGTATGCATTTTTCTACATCCAGAAAAGACAACACATATGCCAATAAATTAACACCTACTGAGTCATGCTCCTCTGACTTTCAAAAGTGCAAACACATAGCAACACTAATAAAATAGTTTAGTTTCAATTCAGCAGTGTCTGTTCTGTCCATGCCTAGCCAGCTCGTACACCTACGTTGGTCAGACAGTTATCATACAAGTAGGGTACACCTTTGATTTAATCAGTGCTTCTTACCTTGCTTTGATAGAGCAGGAAATGCAAGCACTAAGGGATAAAGGTATTTTCCCTGCCATAAAAGTAAACAGTGGAAATACCATGAAAACAGTCCAACCCTCCTATTACCATCTCAGGGCCATTGGTCTACATGACCAGCTGTGTCCAACAGGTACGTTCTAATAATCAGGCTGCCAGAAATTTATAGACAGCAGAAATAATGCAAAGTGAACACTACTGTTTAGATTGCATGGATGTTCATCATTTCTATATCATCTGTAATGCATGTAAATTTGTTTCAGATATTTTGAACTGACCAGTATCTATTTTAGTAAGGCATTTTCATTCCAACCTTCAAAGGAAAAGGAACATATTCCTTAGGTCAGGCTTTCCTTATGCACCACATCTGAAACTTTAAACTTGCTTTGTCTGCTGCTAACATACCACCATGGGCAGGGGACGGTCTACCGGGCCCTGCTACTTCCTGAGCTAACCCATTACAGCCTGGCCCAGCTTAACCCAACCCAATCACTTAGGACATTTTCTGGTTCATTGTTCAAACGTCTAGCTGCCATCAGCTCAAAGTTAAAGCAAATGTCATCTACCTCTGGGGCCCATGGTGAAAAATTTATGTAGTCCTGGACATGATACAGGTTTTACAGTTTTACAGCTGAAATCCTTCAAGTTCCTTGGACCTACTGGAAAAGGATTTATTTTATTGTAACTCCCAAATGTTCAGTTTTGTATGTGTGTTTTCCCACAGAATGTGTGCATTGCTTCCAACAATGTGTTTTATATTACCTGGAAGAATAGAAATGCTCTAATGGGAGGAAACAATTTTATTCTTATTGCCAGTGCAACAAAAAGCAGAACTTCAAAACGACACTGTGACTTCTCAAGCAAAGTCATCCCATTTATTTTGGAGGTTGGGGACCTCATTCTCCACTCTCTTACAGTGTGCAATTACACTAGTATAAACCCCACAAATCATGGGCCAAAGACGTAGACTTTTCTTTTTGTTTATCACAGGCAAAGCAAACTGCATGTTGTTGATTTATATGTACCTCAGTAGACAGAAAGTAATCTGTCTTTTCTTGTAATGAGTTCATCTTTACTTTTTAAGGCACACATTGGGCATGCTTTTCTGGAAATAAACTCAGTCTCTCTCTTGAGGAGTGTCCAGTGAGGATTTCATCAGAATTATAACTATGAAGAATTTCATGTACAGCTCAAGATCTGGCCTGAACTAGGTTTTGTGGTAAATATCTACTGGAAAATTAAGATCTAGAGAAACCTCTCATATCTTTTCTAATGCATCTTGTCTTACTTTATGTTGCTCAAAGGCGGCAGTAACCAGTGCCTCTCACCTTGATAGTAAAGTCCGCAGTGAGAGGCCCAGATATTCTTAAGATCTCCTTGTCAGGAAACTTCTGGAAGTCAATGCTAGAATTTTCTACAAGGAAGGAGCCTGTGATGCTGAGGCTGTTTTCACTCTTCACACCTTGGAGAGTCTTGGTTTCCAAATCTGACAAATAGAAACAAATTAACAGGAAACTAGAGCATTGAAATTTGATGTAAGTGAGAGCAGAAAAAGAAAACTAACACAAAAGAATGGTGGTGTAGATTTGCCTCCTGAATTAGTAATAATACAACTTTTTTCCCCATAGAAAATTCACAATCCCATACTTTCGTTTTTGTCTTCCATCTGCTTTTTGTCTTTGTTCAACCCATAGATTTTTAGCTTGCATTCCCCTCTCACCCATATGTCATGTCTTTACTCTCTTGCAGACATATTAATCCATTCCTACTTAGGCATTTTTGCTGTCATTTAACTCACTCTTGGAAAGTCACGCTTCTATGTAGAGCATGACTCAGACTTTGGCCGTGAGTGCTGTTAAGTTGCTGTACCCTCTTCCAGTTCAAAGGCAGGTCATTAGCCACGTGTTGCTGTGGTAGACAATTAACAGAAAGCAGGATATCCAGGAAAGAAAGATCAGTATGACAGCAATCCCATCTCTATCCCAGTGGAGCAGAAAGAAAGGTGAGTCCTGAACCCTCTTGAGCTCTCCCTCTGGCTTTCTCTATAATCAAAGCTCCCAAAAAGTGGCCATTAATTCAGATATTGTTTTGTAGCAAGTACTTGCGATTGTCATAATAAAAATATAAATAATTTATTAAATGAAAATCAACAGTTAGCAATTAGATCTGTTTCATAATCTATCTTGCCTCCCCACCAACTCCAGATTATGCTTTACAGCATATTCACCAGTAGACTGTTTCTGCTAGTTATTTAAAAGCGACAGTGTATTTCATCATGAAGGATTGCAAAGCTGAAAACCTTTCACATATATTTACAAAATTATGCACAACATAGAGAGGCAGCTAAAGCAAAATCTGAGTTGTACGGGGACATACTATTAGTCTGTGATGGTGACAGATTTTCAAAGACAGCAAATCAGAGAAATGTTTTTATAAATGTCTATTAGGTTGTTAACCATGGAAAAACGATGATTGCAGTAATTAGTCTGCTTTTCATGATGTGTCAAGGGAATTAATTAATGAAGGAAGTTGCTGAGACAGTACACTAAGAATTTGCATTGTATTAATGAATTTCTTGGTTTCCAGTGAGACTCGTCTCTTCCTTTGTGATTCACGTGGCCATGTATTTATTTCTGGACAAGGCTGTATGCATCAGGAGTAAAGATGGTTTTAAGACTTGTGTATATATAATCAGCCTCCCCTTGACTTCTCCCACAATCAAAGTTCATGGAGCAAAATACTCCCTCCCCCCACAACTGATTGTAGCTCACACATACATAAAATCATTTGATGGTTGAATAGAAAGATTCATGGAGACATCTGAAACAAGAGAGAGATATATTGGGACTTATTCACGTTTACACAGGGCAGTTAATCTAAATCTCAACCAGTGACTCAGGTAGACCTCTCTGATTCAAATCTTTTTGTCATGAAATGCTATATGGCCTGAGTGAAGACAGCTTTAGATTCATCTCTCCAGCTAAAGTATCATTTCTTTCTAAGCTGTTGTATAGCTCAATTCCCCTGTAACAATAATAAAAGTACAAAATCTTTCAGCTTGGAAGAGAACAACTATACTGGAAAAGAAGACAGAAGAGAAAGGAGGAGTGCAAATCATTTACTGGGAAAGTAATAACAGCCGCAATGGAGCAGCTCAGAAGTACCCAAAGGGCCACTTAAATCTGAAGTACAGGCAGCATTTGAACTTTTAAGAAAAGCATGATATATTTTTCTGGGTTTATAACCTATAATTTGCTGGTCTTTATTCACAGCTCTAAATCTGAAGGCCCATTAAAAAGTTATGGCACACCCTCTGCTTTCCTAACACATGCAGTGAGCTACAAAACAGGACTGATAAACCACCCCTTATTTTGCCACTTATTTTGGGCAGAAGAAATCTGAGAGAGTAGAATGGTTTGGTGTTTCACATCCTTGCTGATACTGATGTTTGCATCTACAGTGGCAAGCATAGAGGACTCTAACTGGTCTGTGCTGAAGGGAAGTTGTAATGACATTTGAAAAGCAAGATGGGGACCCCTACTTATTTTACAATAATTTGTGCTACTCAGAGGTCATGCAGTACAGTTTGGGGTTTTTTTCTGCCAGTAAATCCCATTTACTAATGTTATAGTATTTATTTGGTGCTGATGAAACAGGGAAAGGATTGTGAGCAGCTACTGCATCGGAAGGTAAGAGAGAGGGATGCAAGGGACTTTTATTCATGAAATAAATGGATTTTCCTTCAACTCTTGCAGATCCTGAGACTCCTCCTGGAGAAGATGGATATACAGCTGCTGGCATACACAGACGAAGCAGGGAAGTGTTATAGCCACCAAGTGATGGGCTAGCAGCACTCAGCAGCCTTAACTCTTTGGAGCAATATCACTCCTAAGGAGCATGGTTTGACTGTGCATGCTGCTTCAGAGTGCGTGTGTATGTTTATCTAGGGGAGCAAAAGAGATTATAATAACAGAAATGTGTTGAAGTTATGAGCAGCTTGATGGCTAAGCTCAGTTGTAGGG
>NW_008662299.1:53660-55088 GCF_000695815.1 Acanthisitta chloris
ATTAATTTAAAACAAAAGCACTTGACACCAAGTGAGCCAGCCAAAGGATAAGCAAACAGAAATGAGGGAAAAATTACGGAGAGGCAAAGAATTCTGCAATGTTGGCCAAGTTCTACTCTGAAAAGAGTGTGTACCACTGAGGTAACCTGGTCTGAGAAGAACTTCTGAGGGTAGGACTCATGCTTGTGTTGAAATCAGTGATCTCAGAGAGGGAAACCAGACACCACAGTGTAAACAGAGCAATGCAGGCTAGCAAGGCTCCCTTAAACAAGTGTACATTAACTTCTTCTACTTACATAAATGATCAGGTCCTTTCAGCACGAGGCGAACTTGTCTGCTTCCATAGGGAATAGCAACCACTGTATCATCCACTGTGGGAAGGCAAAAAAAGTTGCATGGAGTAAATAAGCAAAGAAACTCCTATTTCTTCTCAAATAAGCAGTGTAAATAGGTGCCTACAGGGCAGTCAAAACTAAAGTCTTAGGACCAACTAAACAGCACTTAGAATTCTGATTAAAAGAATGAAAAAAGAACTTGTTAAATGCGGTAAGAACCTTCTACTTAGAAGAACCCAAATACATTGATTTTATTCATTCTCAACTCCTTCACAACAATTTCTGCATTTCAAGAATAACTAATAACTTGGTGTTTCATCATTATTCCACTTAAACCAGTTTGAAGTATTTTGAATTGGTGTTTGTAGTGAAGTAGAGAAGTATAAGCTTATTCCGATGTTTAATCAGAATGGCCCTCCCATTCCTTCACTTGAACCTCACAGCTTCTCTAAGACCCTGCCCATGATATATGATGATCTTCCACTGCTCTCAGGTAGTTGCTCTTTTCACACCTTTTACTTTAATGACTAGAAGTGTTATAATTCTGTGTCCCTTTCCACACCACTAGCAGAAGGTCCCTGGAAATGTCATGTAAATAGGTTTTAGAGCAGGATCTTGCACCTGTGAAGTCCTTTAGAGCTTTGCCAACTGGATTTAAACCATGGTGCGAATTAGCATATAGCTCACATGCAGCTGTGAAAATTAGTTAGTCAGGTCAGCATTTCTAAAGAAACAGCAACTTCAGTAATGTCCTGGAGGGAGCCAGGAAGGAAAGGTGTGGAGTCTATACCTGGGTCATGAATTGGGTACCCAGAGAATGCTGACCTGGACTAACTCTGCTTTATTCACCTTTCCCTGTCCTTTCTGCCTCCTTCCCCTTTAACTAGAATTTAGGAAACAAAAACTATGCATGCACAGGATTTTTTTGAGGGGTTGAAAATGTGGTAGATGTTCAATAGAACTGATCACATCTGTGTCATGAAATGCCTGCAAGCAACAGCTACAGCTCTTCTCTCACAGCAATGTGTGCTTTCTCAGGTAAGGCTAACTCAGAAAATTAAATTAAATTAATTTATTTATCTTTATTTTTATT
>NW_008662300.1:0-25937 GCF_000695815.1 Acanthisitta chloris
GCAGGAATTAGCGAGACCGGCGCCGCTCGGTGTTTTTCGTAGGATCCTGGGTTTGTGCTTGACGGCTGCAGCGCAGGGATGCTCTTCGCCTCTGGGGCAGCGACGATGGAAGCGCAGAGAGCTGGGCACCTTACGGGGGTCGTGCCGGTCTGAAAATATGATTGAGCTGGTCGCTCTCTTGCGCTGCTTTGTGTGGAGTATGTTTGAGCTTTCGCTGCAGCCAGGACTCTGCAATTAATGATGCTACAGCTGTGAGTCTTCAGAGCTAGGTGGGATTTAGCGCCTGGTTTGAGGCAGGGATGAAGGCAGGTTTGGATATCGGCTCTTCAGCTTAAGCTGCTGTACCACTGGTGTGCTTTCCTGTATGCTGCTTTTATTACTGCTTACAAAATGCCAGATGTCCATGCAGTTTTAAGCCTTATCCATTGAGGAAAATAAACCACTCAAGAAGGAGTCAGCAAAAATATCCAATAGGTTTCTGTTCTGAAAATTGTTTGACTTGCTTGATTTCCATGTAATTTATATACAAGAGCCAATTTATGCAAGAATATCTAGTTACAGACCTGCCAAGGCTATGAGAGAACGCAGCCAGCAGAGCCTCGGTGGACACGTCCTGTATGTAGGGTTATTCAGACATCCAGGAATGCTGCACAGGGCTAAGTACAGCCGATTCAGGAATGATTCGATAACATCCCTAGATGAAGGTACACAAAATACATCTTTAAATATCAAAGGTTCTTCCTCGTCTTCCCATTCTTCGACACCTGATTTACTGGCAGAAGATGTCTCCTTGGGGCCACAGGACACCTGCACCACCCTATGCACGCTGATCCCCAGGATGGCTAACATTAAACTTGCCAACCCATCAAATCTGCCAGGGCTGAAAAGCTTCTGTCTGGGAACGAAAGAGGTGCCACGAACTAAACTCACGGAGTGCGTCACCATCCCGAGCAGCCCAACCTCGCCTGAGATCAGCTGCCTCTCGGCCTCTTATCCACAGCCTGACCTGGACAAGGTGGTCCTAATCCCAAAGGCAGCAGGTGACTGTGCTGTGTGGGGAGCCGAGGAGGCTCCTGTGGGCAGGCAGGACAGGAGCCTCGTGCAGAGCAACGAAAGCACAGGGGAGCCAGGAACGACCTACAGCGTGCGGGTGAGTACTTCTCACAGGGTTTCCATTCTTTGGCAAAGCAAACTGCTCAGGTAGCTGCTGGGTGACCTCCATTTCCCCACTTCTAGAGTCGGTGACCCAAACCAGTGAATTCTCCCGTGTATTTCCTGTCTCCTGATGTATGTAGGGCTGTGGTGTCGAATTGAGGGAGCTAAAAGTGCACCAGCTGCTCCCAGAGGTAACACAACATCCATTTCCAAAGGACTATCTTTAGACTCTCTGAGGAGTAGTGCTGAGCTGCGATTACAACAGGGGTTACTCTGTCCTGAAATGCATGTTGGACAGAAAAGGAGACCCACAAAAGGGCTTCCCATCCCTGACAGAGCAACACCAGGCACTAGGTATATGCTGGCTCATATTTGTCAGAGAGGCTGTGGGGCAGGTGCTGCCCAGGTTATATTTCCAGTATGGTGTTTCTGCTGGTCTTGCTGGAAGTTATGTTGTTTCACAGGAACTGTCTCTGGTGGGAGCCTCACAATGTAACAGGGAAATGTTTCCCTGCATCTTCCTGCTCCTCTTGCTCCCATGGCTGTGGGCCTGTAGGAGCCTGCCCAAGGAGAGCTGCAAGAGCATTGCTGATGTGTCCTGGCCAAATTATTGGTGTTTTTTTAAAACCAGCTCCTTTAATAATAACAAGCAGGTTGGTAAATAAGCAGCATCAGAGGGGCCAGGAGATGTACTAGATCTTCCACGTGGGTCCCTTCCAACTCCGATGATTCTGTGAGAGGATAGCAAGGTGCTCATTTCCCCAAGGACCACAGGGCTTCTTCAGGAGCTGGCAATGAAGCCTCAGATGGGCTGGGAAATGGCCAGAGGCATACAGCTGCAGCATGGCAGGAGTATGGTGTGGAGGGTTGGTCTCATCCGGAGGAAAAAACGGAGTTGAGAGGTTAAGGCCTGGGCAGTTGGAGCTGCTCCCCATTTCTACCTCCTTGCCCTGATCCTCACCCTTCCTCCTGTCATGTTTGGAGGCATCCACTATCCCCATGCAGCTTTTCATGTTGATATATGGGATTGTTGGGATCTCCACGGAGACCCTTTTAGGAGAAAGATCTGGTCTTTGTTACAGGGACTGCTGAGATCTTTGGCCTTAACAGCTTGATCAGTCTGAGGAGGATTTGGCAATTATATGGAGAGAGGATCCACAGTTATTTTAGAAAGGCAATAATATGGTGAGTTAAAGGTATGCCATAGGGAAGAAGCTGTTCCTTGCAGACTGGAGCAAGGCAGAAATTGCCTCTCTGGAGTTGTTTTAAGAAGAGGTGATGTCAGGCTCATTGTGTCCCCCTCAGAGGCAGCTGTGGCTGTGGCTGACTGGTAGTTTCAGGGCACCTGTGCCACAGCCATGTGTCACCCAGGCTCCAGTGAGGAAGCTGAGACCTATAACAGCATCTGTTCCCCCAAGAAGCTCATGCAAATAACAGAGCCCAGATATTAATAGTTTAATAGGAGCCTGGACAGCTCCAATTCTCAGACTGTTACCTTTCAAAACATACTATGTATGCAGATTACTGCAGGCTTTACAAGATGGATATTTACCCTGGCCTTGTTCACATCTTAGCCGTTACATGCCTTCCCACAATGCTGCCCACCTGGAGCTCACATTCTCTCTTAACGGTGCCCAGAGTGGCCACAGCAGTTTTGTATCCTGCCAGTGTTTGTTATGGCTGTGATGAGCCTGAGAGATATTCCAAAGGGCACTTGCCATCCTTACACTTGCTTGTTGGGGAGTGCCAGGGAGGTGGCTACTCTGGAGCAGGAGGATAAGAGACAGCTCTCAGCACTATGCTGCATCAGTGGCCTCTGAGACAGTGAGAATCATCAGGATGGTGTTGCTGGACCTAACATGGAGTAAGATTCTGTGCCTGAGCTTAAATCAATAATGCATGAGTCTTTTGAGAGATGATGTTCAGACTGGTTTAAAAAAAGTACTACTTAACTAAAATATGGAAAGGAAATGCTATTGCCAGGTATTTCATTACAATACCATTATACTTTAAAATAATATGGTACAGGTTGTTTGCAGCATCCATTGTCTTAAAGGAGTTTTACCAATTTACAGGTTGATTCTCTGCTGGTGGTTTGATGGCATATGCTTATAGATAGATGCTATCACATATATGTATATAAAATCAGTTGCAAGTC
Source organism: Acanthisitta chloris (assembly GCF_000695815.1). Classification (NCBI taxonomy): domain Eukaryota; kingdom Metazoa; phylum Chordata; class Aves; order Passeriformes; family Acanthisittidae; genus Acanthisitta; species Acanthisitta chloris. The sequence goes on from NW_008662300.1 coordinate 3,314, forward strand.
TCTAGAGTAAAAGGAGCCTGACTATTGCTGACATAGGAGTTCAGAATGACATGAATGTGCCCTGAAAGAGTGCATGTGGGCACTGTCCCCTGCACAGTCCTGCTGTCATCCGTAGAGGATGCGACAGGTCAGCCTGGAGCAGTGTGGGGAGAGGGGTTCAGAGCATCCCTTTCCTGGTCCCAAGGAGCTCCCAGTGCCTCTGCCATGCCCAGGGCAGGGAAATACTGTGGTATCTCAGCTGCAGCCGCTTCCTTGGCACGCAGCACCCTGACAGTGCACCCGGAGAGCTGCTCTGCATCGCCCGTCGTAAATAAATAACGACACGCGTATGCAGAGCCAGAGCTCTCGCAGGAAGGAGATGTGCTCTGGTGATTCATGGCTTCAGAGCCGCAGCTGTGAATCATGACTAGGGGCTGTAGGGTGCTGGGCAGTGCTTGCTGTGCCAGGCCCAGGGGCGTGGGGTGTGTGGCACCCCTTGTCCCATGGGGCTGTGCACCCTGACATCCCCTCGGAGGCCCACGCACCTCTCTGGGGAATTGCTTCCAAAGGAAACCTGCATGTTTTCAGGCTATTTGCTTTGTCACAGCTGGAAAATGGGGACAGGGTGGATTGGAATCAATTCTGTTGGAGCCCTGGTCTGAGTGCAGTGCTGCAGAAAGTGGTTTGTCAGCACAAAACTAGAAAGACAACGAAAATATGTATATGTGTCTGTATTTATGAATTTTCCCTGGGTTTTTTTCTCAAAATATATTTTAAAATTGAACACCAGCGAATGAAAGGGTCGAACTTACCCAGGAAGATTTCCCAATATCAAAAGCCATTCCACACCACAGAAAGCCCCAGCTCAGTGCCCTTAGGGAAGAGGCTGTGCTGCACTAGCACGAGGAGCAGGACAGAGCAAGGGTCTGTCTGTCTGCACCACTGCTGCTGCAGGCAGGAGGATGAGAGCAGGGCAAGCAGATGAGGAGAGTTAGGCTAGCACTGACAAACCACTAGTGGGTTTTTTTTTGTGCTTAATGGTCTTTAATGGCCTCCGTTCTTCCTTGAAGGTGTCTAGTCTGTTTTCCAGCCCATTCTGCCTAGGTTTTGTGCTGTCTTGCAGGTGCCCCAGGGGTATTACCCACGCCTGCAGTGGTCTGTGCTTCCGTTGTGGGTTGCCTTGACCTCTCTGCTCCCCTTGGTGGGGATGGGAGAGGCTCTGCTGGTTTTGCATCTAGATCAGGATGGGGTTGGTGTTTGCTGGACGAAGCCACTGTGGTTCAGCCTGAGGAATGAGATAGTTGAATATCCTGCAGGGTGCAAACCTGGGCGAAAGCTCTTCCTTAGCTGCCTGGCTGGTGGCTGCTAATGGTGTTAATGAGGCAGTGACCCCAGCCCAGTAAATCCTGCTGTGTGAGGCAGGATGAGCAGCTGAGCTGACTGGTATGGTGCAGCCTGTGTGCTCACACGAGCACAGTGCCATTGCCAGGATAGCTGTGGTGGTCTCTGCTTTCCGGTGGACACAGTGGTTTTCCAACCCTAAAGTTACCACAGGGAGTGCCTAAAGAAGGGCTGAGAAAACTTCCTCACCAAAACTACTGTGATCACTGCATTGCTCCTTCCCTGCATCCCTGCCTGTCTCCTGGCATTGTCTGTGGAGGGAAGACAGCACTGCCAGAGTGAAAGCAGGGAAATCTCAAATGGGGTTTTGAGCCCAGCAGCCAGCCACAGGGAGGGCACCACAGCTGTGAGCAGCAAAAGTTATTTTGCCTTTCACACAGAGGTTTCCAGTGCCATTGTCCTGGCAGAACATTGTGCTGGTGGTTGCCGCTTGCTTCTGCCCAGTCTTCTTTCCAGATGGATCCATCGTGATCTAGAGGTGAGTTATTCAGGCAAATCAAAGCAAAACTCTCCTGCTGCTCTGCAGCCACCTGCCCTGCATGGCAGAGATCCATAATCTCTATGTGGGGCAGCACCCACCCCAGGCAGCCCTTGCCTGCAAGGAAAGAGAGTGATGGGAAGCTTATAAATGGATTTCCCCTCTCTTCAAAAGTACCTTGCTAAGGTAGTGCCAAGGGGAAGTGGTCAGCCACCTGCCACACCACTTAGATGCACACAAGTCTATGGGGCTGGATGGATCTGCCCAAGGGGACTGAGGAAGCTGATGGAAGTGCCCACTGAGCCACTTTCAGTCAGCCCTGGCTCACTGGGGAGGTCCCAGATGACTGGAAAGTTAGCAAATGTCACACCTATCTACGAGAAGGGGTAGGAGGAGGATGTGAGGAACTACAGGCCTGTCAGTTTGTCTTCAGTGCCAGGGAAGGTTATACAGCAGATCACCCTGAGTGCTATCAGCAGCAGGTACAGGACAACCAGGGGATCAGGCCCAGCCAACATGGGTTTAGGAAAGGCAGGTCCTGCTTGACTAACCTGATCTTCTTCTACAACAGGGTGACCCACTTAGTGGATCACAGTGAAGAGCTGTGGATGTTGTCTAACTGCACTTTAGTAAAGCCTTTGATACTGTCTCCCCCAGGATTCTCCTGGTGAAACTCTCTGCTTATGGCTTGGACAGGTGCATTGTTCACTGGGTAAAAAACTGGCTGAATAGCCAAGCCCATGCAGTGGGGATGAATCAACTTACATCCAGCTGGTGAATGGTCACCAGTGGTGTTCCCCAGGGCTCAGTATCGGGGCCAGCCCTGCTTGATATCTTTGTCAGTTATCTGGATGAGGGGATTGAATGCACCCTCAGTCAGTTTGCAGATGACATTCAGTTGGGTGGGAATGTTGATCTGCTGGAGGATAGGAAGGCTCTGCAGAGGGATTTGGACAGGCTGGATTGATGGGATGAAGACAACTGAATGAGGTTCAGTAAGGCAAAGTGCCATGTCCTGCACTTGAGTCACAACAACCCCAGGCAATGCTGCAGGCTCAGGGAAGAGTGTCTGGAAAGCTGCATGGGGGAAGAGGACCTAAGGGTTCTGGTCAACTGTGCCTGAACATGAGCCAGCAGTGTTTCCAGGTGGCCAAGAAGACTAATGGCACCCTGGCTTGTGTCAGCAATAGTGTGGCCAGCAGGACTGGGGCAGTGACTGTCCCCCTGTACTTGATACTGGTGAGGCACCTTGAATCCTGTGCTCAGTTTTGGGTCCCTCACAACAAGAAAGACATTGAGGTGCTGGACCATGTCCAGAGAATGGTGATGGAGCTGGGGAAGGGTCTGGAGCACAAGTCTTGTGAGGAGCAGCTGTGGGAGCTGGGGGTGTTTAGCCTGGAGAAAAGGAGGTTCATGGGTGACTGCAAGATGTGGCACCTGGGGACCTGGTGTAGTGGTGGGTTTGGCAGTGCTGGGTTAATGGTTGGACTTAATGATTTTAGAGGTCTTTTCCAAGCTGAACGAGTCTATGATTCTATGTTTCCTGTGGGTGAATCACTGTCTGTCATTCAAGCTGGAGCTGGAGCCATTAACTGCGTTATGGCAGGGAATGAAATGAGACGTGGGTCTGGATTAGAGAGTGCCTGAAAAGCTTATTCACATGGGCCCTGCCTAGTGCCTTCACATCTCCTCCCACACAGTCCCTCATCCTGTTTGCAGTCACTTTTCATCGTCTCTTGTAAATAGATGTGAAAAGATGTGTGCATTTTCAATAACTGCTCTTCTCTCCTGCCACTTCCATGCCATCCTGGTGGTGTGGGGAATCAGCAGCCAGCCCCAGATTACCCTTGGGATTCAAACACCAAGGGACAAAGCAGCCCCTGGTATCAATGCTCTCCCCAGCCCTGTGTAGGCAGACAGGGGACAGCTTGGCAGATGTTGCTGTTAGAGGAGCTGTTCCCTTTCCAGCAGGAGCCAGTGAGTCTTTCCCTCGCAAATGCTGCTGCTTGTCCTGACAGAACATCCACTTTAATTATCGATGCTAAGTCTTTAGCACTTGGCTTTTTTCAGTGTTGTCATTTTATTTTTCTATAGGTAGCTGAATTCTGCAGTTATATCTGTGCTTGTGGCCCCAGTCTGGTTACTGCACCCTTGTACCTGTGTCCAGCTTCCCCTAGTACTTCAGTGAAGCTGGGCCATGCCTCTCTTCGTGGGGCTTCAGAAGATGAACCCCCTTCCTTGGACAACACCCTTGGACCCAGGTTATTGCAAGAGCACCTGGCAGATAGCTTGGACTGGGGCAAGAGCTGTGCACTGCTGTGGCTTCTCCCAGGCACCCTGCCCGTGCTTTAGATAACCCTCCCTGCAGCAGGAAAGCTGGACTTGGCCTCCACCCTGCGTCGCCAGATGAGCCCACGAGCTTTTTGTGGGAGCTGCTAGTTGGGGTATACAGGATGGGGAGTAGAGGCACCACCTGAACTGCAGTCTGAGCATCAGTCTCTGAGACAAGCATTGTCCATCTCTCCTGCCTTCCCCTTTCTCTCATACATTGGTTGTGTTGTTTGTCAGACTCTGCTATAGATGGGTCAATCTTTTCCTTGTTTATTTGTGTTTTTTTTTTCTTCCTTGGAGAATGTCTTTTGTTTTCTTGAATAGGCTTCTGGTATCCTATTGTCCTTTTATGTGCTCCATAGGCTTCTCCCATGCTCTGTGACCCTGATTTCCTCTACCCCAGTCCCACACTATCCCCCTGCCCAAGGCTCTGCTGTTTCTCTCTATCCTCTTACTGTGATATGAAGGTTCAGCCATTACTAACTGCTGGTTTAGATAACCAACGACAGCTAAAATAAATGAGAGATGCAGTGAGGTGCCATGTTAATGCACTTCCCTACTCAGGCTTTTAAAGGGAAAAAAAAAGGTCTTTTGTGAATCATTGATAAGTTCAGCTTCAGTCAGGGTCACTTATGCAAAAACCTAATATTGATTTTTCATCTTTGCTTAGAGTAGCTTCCCACGCATCTGTTCAGGATGCAATGGGGACTCACTTATCAGCATATGACTCACCTACTCCTCTAAATTTTTCTTTTTTTCAAGGATAGAGGAGCAACCAACCATCTCACAGGATGCTTGACCTTATACTGGAGGATCAGAGGTCGTCGCTGTGCTACAAGCTGAGGCTCTAGACATATTTTCCACATTTGCTTTGTTCCCGTTAAGCAGGAATATCTTTAACAAGGAAGATAGCTCTCAAAGTCATTAAATGTTCATTAGGGAAGCAGTTCTGCTAACCCTTCAGATTCTTATTGATGTCCTTCCAGGTCTCTGACCTAATTCTGGAGTTCTCCCAAGGGTTACATTGCTATCTGGAAAGAAACCAAAATAGGGATAATACAATTGTTGTGGAATCTCTGCTTGACTGCACACATAATGTTCTCTTTTTCACACATGCGTTCATTTCTGAAAGTCTCCAAAGCTGAAACAGATACCCAAATCCAACCTTCTCTGAATGGCCCAGCAGAAGAATCGATTCACAGGCAAAGTGAGGCAGAGGAGGTAAATAAGGTGCCTTTCTCTGACAGAATGCTTCCTCTATCCATTCAGACCAGGGGACAGAGTATGCATGTCCCTGCCTGGGATTTCCAGGCTGTCTCTGTATCCCAGAGGCTTTGACTTTGTGCAGAAGAGGTCTGCACAGGCAGGCTGTCACTGCAGCCCTCAGGCACTGTGTGAGTGCTCAGGATGCTCCCAAGAGGCAAGCTGGGAGACCCAGACTTGTGCCAGCCTCGTGAAATGGAGAGATCAGACTGCCTCAACAGCAGAGACATGAACATCAACAGAAATGCTGAAGGAGTTAGTAAGATATGTTTGAGGAGAGGTGAACTCAGTGGATAGGCTTAGACTAGCATACTTCATGGAGATGAAAATGTGCCATAGGTTTGTACATAACATCAAAGGAGTCTCTGGGCTGACACACTGTAACATCCTTGATATTTCTGAAAATTAGTCTTATGCAAATCCCAAATGAGTATAGAAAAAGCCTCTAGCTCTGCCCTGTACAACAGAAGTGTGGGAGGCAGCCTCTCATTTAAAGCAGGTCAGTTTATAGTGCAGGCTCTTAAGAGCTGTTGCTATGAGCTGGAATTGCAACTTTACCTCCTTCATTTTCTGCAGAGGTTATTTGTCATCAGATGTGCAGCAGCTTGGAGCCAGTGGTTTTCCTCGTGCCCTGTAATGCCTCCTGCTGCTCTGAACAGACATTCAGCTCTTCTGCTCAGGGGCTCTGAGTGCATCGTGGGCTTCCAGAACCTCTGCTCCTGGGGAATTTCCCTCCAGTATTCCCTCATGTATTCCTCCCAGCATACTGTCATAGGCTAATAACTGAGAGTAAGCAGAATTGGAAAAAAAGGAATAATTGGATTTTGTGTCCCCAGAGTGCTTTATCTTTTTTTTTTTTGATGCTGTGTTGTTCAAGCTACTGGTATCTTTATTGTTCTTCTCTACACTTGGTAAAACAAGATGTATTTAGAAAGCAGCTTTAGAATGGCTGATTTGATTTTCCATTTAGACTGTGGTTCTGGATATACTTAGTGGACTGTAATCACATTTGCTTCCTCCTGTGATCCTCCTCTTACCTACATACCAGATATTAACAGAGTCCTCCCTTTTCTCTGTCTGTTTTCCATAGTACATGGGCTGTATTGAAGTGCTGCAGTCAATGAGGTCCCTGGACTTTGGCACACGAACACAAGTCACCAGGTAGGTGGTATCAAACTGAGATTCAGACCAAGAATGGAGAGCCCAAGTGCTAATTTCTGCATAAAGCCAAGGTTGTGTGCCAAGCTCTGAGACAATTTTGAGTAGGAGTTTGCATGTTTTGTTTTGTCTTTTTCCTAAGTGATGATTTGAATTATTTGATCATTACAATGGGCTATTTGCATTGGAAAATGAATTGTTTCAGGCACAGACCTAATTTCTCTCCCAGTTCTTGTTCAGAGAGCCTCCCCCTGCAGTTGCAGCACAGTGCAGACATCCCCAGCTCGCTGGGTACTGGCAGCAGCTGGACTGTGCACGTGGCTCAGCACTGCCTGCACAGCTCACCCAAGGCACAGGATAAATCTGCTGATGCTGCTGTGGCCAAGGTGGTGAGCCAGGATGTTCACAGGTCTCCCTACCAAACTGCTTCAACTCCTGACACAGAGGGTGCCATCATCCCTTCAATCCAGCAAAGTCATCTAATGAATTTTTATCAGTCGTATGTCATGGCTTGACCCCATCTGCAGCAAGTCCAGGCTCAGCTGGAAGCAGAGGCACAAGGAAAACGTTGAAATACAGCTGTTTCAATCTGTACTGCAAGACTAAATTTCCAGGCTTCACAAGGAAAACATGTTGAAATACAGCTGTTTCAATCTGTACTGCAAGACTAAATTTCCAGGCTGCAAATCAGAAAAAGATGAATATTTCACTCTCAGATACAACTGATTATGGTTTAAATGTGAAATATTTAGTAGTCTTTTGGGAAGTTTGCAGCTTCTGTTGCAGATTGCTGCCAGTTGCTGGGTATAGACTATTAATACATACACCTGTGGGGTGGCTGAAATGTCCTGTCAGGAACAGAAAAGCCTGGCTTTATTTTTAAATTCATTCTTGTAAGTCTGATGATGCAAGAGTGTTTGAGTTTTCAAAACTGTCATCCTGTTTCCAGCTCTGAGTGCTGTGTGCCATAGGGATGTACCTGACAGTCCAGCAGTTGGGACTAAGGCTCTGCCAGGCAGCTCCAGCACCCACCCTGCAGCCCAGCACTTCCAAAGGCTTTTTGGAGGGGTGGGTGGGTGCAGGTTATTTTGACCTGGTCTTAGACATATTCCCTCCTCCCCTCAGCTACTTTTCTGGCATGGTTCATGCTGAGGATGCCAAGAGTGTGGTTGAGGCTTCCTGCATCTGCCTAAGTCTTCTTTCCTGTTGGGAGATGATTTTCAGATGCTCTTTTGCTTCCTCAAGTTTTAGTATCAAAGAAGTCATGGAGAAAGGAAAGGAACACGAAGAGATAAGTGCTGCATTTTTACCTATTGGGTCCCAGACTTACCAGCTAAGAAGAACTGAAAAACTTGAGTCTGTATATGCCTATATACACCTTACTTGCAAGCTGCCCTATTTATTTATATTCAAAATCAGCAGTTGTTGACCTTTACAATCAGCATAAGCACACACTCCCCTGGTTCCTGCAAGTGTGTATGAAGAAGTGCTTGAGATACAAATACACTTCCTTCAGCCTAGTCATTTACCGGTGAAGACCCCAGAGAAATCAGCCTGGGCCACTTTATTCTTCACAGCTCAGCCAAAGAGTGAGGTTATCTCCTATTTGCAAGACCTGGAATATGTGTGCTGCTACACTGACAGAACAGAGCTTTGGATGGTTTGTCTGGAAAATAATGAATATGAATTACTGTGTGACAAGAGCTTGCCAACTTAAATTTGGGCCAGATAGTAAGGTTTCATTAAGCAGAACTGTGTCAAAACTTCACAATAGAAATATTTCCATCACCTAAAGAAACTGCCACTGCTGACCTTAACGGGCTCTTTTGTGCAAGAGAAATTCAAAACTTCAACTGTTTGCAAACCAAATGCTGAAGTGCTGAGCTCATGCATGCAAACTTCAAAGTTCGATCGATTACAAACTGACTGGAGCAAAGACAGCATTGATTATTCCCCTATTGTTCTCCCTGGGGAGTGAGTTTATAGACACATGCACAATGCACCCACCAAGGAGCTGTTGGAAACGATCTCATTTTAATCATCTCTGTTATTTGTACTAGGGCTAAAAAATATTCTTACTTTGATGGCATTGCACTAAACAAAGAGGTATCTTCTGTTTTATAGTGATGTAGAAAGGGTCTCTATTTATTTCTGCGCCCTGCCTTACTTTATGTGTATGTGCATGCTTAGTTAGCCTCTAAAATTGAAGATATTATTTACCTCCCTCACATGAATGCTGGAAAGATCAACAAACTCATATTTGCCAAAGTGCTGCGAGGAGTCCTAAGAGATAAGCATGGTGGATTTATTTTCTCATTTCTTGCTGGACTTGTATTTTCAGTCACCCACAGGCACATGGTTAGGGAAGGCAGAAATGGCCTTTCCAGTGCTGTGAATGCCCGTGGGGTGCAGAGGTGCCATATGGCCAAATGACCACAGTGGAGCAAGGGAAGGTGCTCTTTACCCTCAGCAGCTCTGCAGTGAGGAGGTTGGCAGAGGAGATTTCTCTGCAGCAGTTTTCCAGCTCTCTGCTGTTGCTCACCTGCTCTTAGGACATCCCTCCCATTTTGCAGAAATTTATGATCACAAACTCCATGTCAGTGACATTTGTAGCACCAAGAAAGAACAGTAAGGGTAACAGGCTCTTCTTTTTGAGGGGCTTTGTATTTTTTGAATGGTCACCCATAAACGTGCTGTGCTTGCTGTTCTGGGGACAAGAAGTGTTTGGGTTGTCACCTTTGTGCTGTGGCAGGTGCTGCCTTTGCTGGACTCTGACATGTGCTTCCCTTGTCCAGCTCTTCAGCTCTTTTTTCTTACATGCTTCCTACTTGTGTTAAATCAAGCTTATTATTAGTCGTTTATGGGAAAAGGGATTCTGCATCTTGGATCGGGGCATTAACTTGCAAACTCTAAAATGGTCAGGCAGTGAGGGGTGAAGGGTGCCTGGAACGTGCTGCTGGGGAGGGCTGCTGGAAGAAGGCTGACTTTGTTTGGAAGATTAATTTCAACTTTGTTGAGCCACACAATCCCTTTCTGTTACATAGTGTAGGCAGAGCCCTAGATGCTTAAAAGCAAATCCTCAACAGCATGCTTGCTTGCTTACATCAGCCCATCTCTCGACTTTTACTCTGGTTTTGGGGGAACAATAAACAAAGCAGCTCAGTGTTTCTGCCCGGGAGCTCTCTCTCCTGCACGGGCACGCTCTGGGAGCAGCGGGAGGTGCATCTGCTGCAGGTTTCACTCCAGGGGTGCAGACCCAGAGAAAACCTGTAGACTCTACTGCTGAGTTGGTCTAAAGGCTTATGGAGGCCAAAAATGGGGCTCACTCTCTCCTGCCCTGTGCTTGCTGAGCCCTTGACAAGTGGCTGCTGCTAACTCAGTGGGCAGGGGGAGCAGTGCCCTGTGGGGTGAGGCACTGCCACAGAGTTATTTTGGAGAAAGCAAAAATTCCCTGTTACTGCAGCATTGACCTGTTTGGGGGCTGTGGCACTGACCCTGCTCAGTCCATCTTGGCCCAGGAGGTGAGAAGCTGCCTATGGCTGTGTGCCCAGGAGTCTCAGTGTCTCAGCTGAAGAAGACTGATGCTGCTTCCCCATCCCACCTCCTGGATCCCACAGAGGTGTCCCCAGAGAACTATGCCAGCCTTGATCCTCACTGAACTGGTGCCCAGCAGAATAACTCCCAAAAATTCTCCCTGCAATGGATGAGCATTTGCTGGGGCCAGGAGCAGGAAGGTTTGCTGCTGGTGACTGCCCAGGGGACCAAAGTGCTTCAGAATAATATATTTCAGTATGGTAAAAAGAACTGACCCAAATCTCTTCCATTCACTATGAAAAGGGAAAACTGTGTCAATTAAACAATGACCAGTTGATGTAATTGCATGGGCACTGCAGGATTGGCAGACAGTGATTCTACTTCAAATGGCAGAAGATGCCTGAGGAGTTGAGGAGTGAGATTTTCTTTGCCTTAAACTACAAGAACAATTTAAAATTCTCACAGCTCTCCTGATTCCATTCTGTGGCTCCCAGGATTGAGAAGGGCTGCTGCAGAGGATGGACATGGAGGGGTGATTTAAAGGAAAGACAAAACAAACCCCAAAGTGTTTTGCATTGGAATGAATGAGGAGGAGAGAAATAAACAGCAGCAATATGACTGGAATAACGAGGTCAAATTGTCTGCTACTGCCACAGATTTGGAAGACATCCAACGGACAAGCAAATGTCAGAATCCAGATATTCACCCAGGAACAAGATGATTAGCTATGTTAGCTGTGCACCAGTGTATGCATCTGGCACATCTAAAAGCAGAGACTTGCCCTAACAACTGTTTGAAAATGAATGGCTGTAAGAATGAATTAATAGCAAATTTCCAGGAAGAAAGCACAGATACAATAAATCCCATTTCAGTCTGTGGACATATCCAGAGTTTCTTTTCTTCCTGAAGTATGGTGCAGTTTGTAGTTCATGGAGATGACTGCAGATAGGGTGTGTTCAGTCACAGCAGCAGGTGTTCCCAAATTGCTGCTTTCCATGCCTTTAAAATAATATTTGTGAAGATTTGTTAGAGCACATGGAAAGCCACCCAGAGTTGTGCAGCAAGAAGTATCTGTGAGAAGATTATTTCCCATATCAAAAAGAGATAATGGAAACTATTAAGTAGAAGTGGTTTGCCTGCTTTTTAGTTCCTTTTTCCTGGACAGGTGCTTCAGAGCATGGTGAAGTGGGCAGACACTACACTGGCTTGTACAAGAATGGGCTCTGTGACTGACAGCTTTTCCTACAACTCCTTACTCCACATGGGCTGCCTGATGTGTGTGAGAACTCATTTGTCACCAGAAGAGACGACTTCCCTGTTTTTCCAATTTGTTCTGTATCTGGTTTTCTTTCTAGGTAGGGCTAGACTTGAAGGCTCCAAGTAGCCTTAATGTCTTGGCTCTGATTTTAATTTCCTTTAATATTGAATGAGAAGATGAGTTCTCATTTTCCAAGATGGTTATTGGAATCTGCAAGATCATCCTGTAGGATGCCTTTCCCATTTAATTTTTTATTTTTGGCCTTTCTCCTGGTAACGACTAAATAAAACAGGAGCTAAACATGAAGATATAAGGAATTTGCTTCAAAAACATATTTTCAACTGTATAGGGGGAAGTACTTTGCTTTAAAATGCTAGAAAGAGGCAATGTTTAAAAGGTTGGGTTCCTGACCCATCTTGTGTATCCCACAATGAGGCCTCTTTTCTTCCCTGCTGTTTTCACTCAGAATATAATTACTATGTTCTTATTTGCCATGGGTGAGGTCTCCATTCATCTGACAGTCTCCAGGTTGGATTTGTCAGGATGTTCTCTGACAGGAATTGCAATGTGTATCCCTGATCTTCAGTGCTATAAGCACACAGCCCACTGGTATAGCAGCCCGTGGGGCACTGGGCAGGGGCAGCAGTGATGTTGGGGGTCACCAGTGCTCTGCTGGCTTTTCTTCCTGCCTCATCTGCTCCCCAGACACAACAGAGGGTCCTGAGGTGACCACGCTTCTCACTGGAGCACCTCTTCTTCCTGGGACATATCTGACTGGAGTCTATCACCGTTGTGTGGTCTCCTAAGATTTTTTAGCTCTTCTGAACCAATACTTTCTCAGGAAATGAAGCCTACTGGCATTTCCCTCCCACACATGCGCCAGGATCTGAAAACAGACAAACTTTCCTAACTAGCTTGTTTCCTAATTAGCTCTTTGGATAATAATCCAATAACATAAACAAATAATTAAGCAAACTAATTCCCTTCCCCTTTAGAACGAAACAAAATCCTAACCCTTGGAAGTCTGAGTCTGGATTTAGCTGTGAGAGAAAGGCTGAGGCTACATCCTGGAAATGAGATTGCCTGATATGGGAGCTGGAGCTTGGGAGGGTGGCAGGGCTGGTGGTCCAGCTCACCCTGGCAGCCTCGTGGCACAGGGCCAGGGCATCTGGGGAGGTTGGGGACTGTGGCTCAGACTGGGATGTCCAAGGAAACTTGCTAAGCACATCCCAGCCCAGTAAGGCATCGTTTTTCTGTTGACTTCAAAGCAATGAGTATCAGTTGGGAAAAGCCTGTGAATGCCAGCAAAAGGTTTTTTCCCAGCTGCTGTGCTAACCTCAGTCAGGGCAGGCAGTGCTCCACTGTATGTCCAAACCAGTCACCTGCCTGAGCAAAGACCAGAACTTGCTTTGTTCAAGTGTGGAAAATAGGCCCAGCACATCACTCTCTTATCCTGTGTGTGATTTAGCTGTCTTTGATACAGACCAAGGAACACTGAGAGTGCTTTATGCCTTACCCTTCTGCTGCCCCAACTGTGAGGCACATGTAGACAAGAGTGGGTAGCTGGAAAGAAAAGTCTAGTTTGGGAAATTCCTGCCAGAGATAGAAAGATAGGAATTGAAACTGCAGCTGAGCAAAAAAACACCTGGAGAAGCTGCTTACACCTACCCTCCTCCCCCCACTCCTTTTTTATTCTTTTTTTCCAAGAAAAAAGAAACCCCCAAACCCCAGAGAGGCAGTTAGCACCCAGCTGGGCTCACTCAGCACACACCTGCTGGGCTAAATAAGAATGATTAAGCAGGAGCCCCTCCCTGCCAGGCAAGAGGCCTATCAACCATACTTAGAAAAAGGATTTGAAGGCTTAAATAAAAAAAAAAATCAAAAAAAATCAAACGAACAAAGGTTGTTTGTCTTTTAAAAATAAAAAAAATATCAAACGAACAAAGGTTGTTTGTCTTGTGGTTAGTTATGTTTGGTTGGTTTTCTTAAAAAAACCTGAAATTTTCATTAGGTGAACCTGATGTGTTTTGTGAGGATAAAGAACCAACCCAAACCAGGCTGCTGAATCATTGTATTTTGTTAAATAGCTGGGGATTTTTTGAACAGTGGGAGGAAAGGAGAAAGAAAAACAATTGTGAAAGACCTTCCAGAAGATGTGTTTATAAGTGGGCTGCTAACAATAAATTGCAGAGTTGCTGGCTCTGTTACAGATGATGCATGTGAAATGATCCAACAGTTTGTGCTGAATTTTCCTCTTTGCAGGGAAGCAATAAGCCGACTGTGTGAAGCTGTGTCAGGTACAAATGGAGCTGTGAAAAAGCGGAAGGTAAATACTCTTTTAGCTGAACAATTAATTTTCTGTATCTGCTTTTGATAAGATGGATACATGATCCCCTAACAAGCTTCAGTCCACGCTGGAATTAGTGCATATTAATCCATCTGAACTCAGTATGTATAACATGAAAGCACTGGAACAAGATGTTTAGCCTGTTCAATTTGGGGCTGAGGCCATGCCCTACTTTATTTTCTTCAGGATTAATCTTTGCCCAGAGCTCCTGCTTCTACCAGCCCTTGCAGTGCTCAGTGCTTTACAAGCTTTAAGTTTTGGCTGGTAAAGTATTGGAATCAGGCTTTATTTTTTTGTTTGCAAAAGGGAGCTGATTCACTGGAGGATTTCCTGCTGCTTATTTATATACATAAAAAATTAAACACAACTAAAATGGCAGTGTTTAATGGGCTGATCTTTTATTAAGTAACTGGCATGCAATGAGGGGCAACATCAGTGGTTACTGTTGGGTTGTGTCCAGAGGAACTTATTGATTTCCTTTTGTAACTGTGGAGCTCGGGAGGAATGAACTTGCTCCTGAAAAATGAATACATGAGAGAATTTCTTGCTTTACTCAGAAACACTTCATCCTCAGGAAACTGAAAAGTAGAGTTCAGAAGGAAAACTGTACATTCTGAATTACTGAGCCAGCTACAACATTTAGCTCGCTGGGATTTTGCTTTAAAACTTTTTGTCCCATTATTGACATAAAACCCATATCTTACAAGTATTGTATTCAGAGCTGATGTTTGTTAGAAGATCTGTTTGCCTTTGATCAAGCCATTATCCTTGCTCCATTGAAAGTCTCAATAAGATACCATAAAAGCCACTTGACTTTGACATGTTTCTGCCCTGGTAGACTCGGCTAACAGACTCTTTATTTTGTTTCTTTGTTCAAAGCCACCAGTGAAGTTTCTGTCTTCTGTACTTGGCAAAAGTAACCTTCAGTTTTCTGGTGTGAACATAAAGCTGACCATTTCCACAAGCAGCCTCACTTTATTCAACGTTGACACGCAGCAGGTAGGATACGTGTGATCAGTGTCCTTTTCTCCATGCTACTGTCTTCTCCTTCGTGGCTTCTGAAGGAAAGGCTGGGCCCTTCAAAGGGAAAGCAGAACCCTTTAGCAGACTTGTGCATGTCTGGTGAAGCTGAATTACATGGTGCCTCTGAATTTAAAAATGAAGGCACTTTGGAGGAATTGGACATGCAGCACATGCCCTTTTTGTTTATGATGGTGTGTTCCGTGGGGAGGGATCCTTAAGCACCTGGCAGACTGTTTCTCTGTGTGTGTCTGCCTGTACTGTGCCTAATAAACGAGGCACTACTCCTGACTGGAGTTTCTGACAAGTCCTAGGGGGAAAAAAATTGATATAAAAACGAAGTCAGAGTTTGGCTGTGGAATTCAAAGTTATTTTACAGCTGGGTAATATATGTGCACAATCCATTATAAAGTCATGTCTCTATAAAGTAAAGAATAAAGCACAATCCATTATAAAGTCTGTAGGCTCCATCAAGGTGTGTTGGACCTGGGGTGTGCTCCTCTCCTCCTTGGCAGATGTGATAAGGAGCCTTGTCCTGCCCACCTAATTCCTCCATCAGCTGTTGGCTTCAGCTCCCAACATGATCTTGCCAGGGGCCAGCAGCAGGTTTTGCTCCAAGGTGGAGCAGGGAAACATCACAGAGGTAGTTTTGGCTCACTGGCTCTGAGCAGTCCCTGCACTGAGCTGATGCCATGCTGAGCATCAAGCAGCTCTTAGGGGTTTTCCTGGAGTGCAGAGGTCTCTTGTCCATTGGACATCTGTGCTAGAAGGGGTTAGGGCTTATGGCACCAGGTTCCACCTCCTTTCAGGTACAGCAGCAAAGGGCTTCCCTGCAGCATGTGAAGCTCTGGGAGTTGGCAGCTATAATGTGGCACTTTTAACCTGCTCCTGTTTGTAGCCAGACTAAAAGCCAGCTGGACAGCTCTCCTTCCAAAGGCACTGATGTGCTGGTCACTGCACACACAGGCATGCAGGGCCCTGTCTTCAAATTCATTACTAGACCTCTTCAAATGGAAAATCCTATTTATTCTATCCTTGTTCTGCTACTGTATTTCTTTGTGTTCATACATGCATAATATATTGCATTTGATTTTATAACCAAATTCAGCTTGTTTCCAGAGATGAGGTAGTGTTTGAAACCAAGAAAAGTTGATGCTTGATCTGTCTAGTAAAATTTCTGCCAGCCAACAGTCTGGTGCTAATGGTGAGAAAGAATATGATCAGATTGTCAGTGGGGCCTGTTTGTAAAAGCACCACAATTATATACATCAGATATTTAAATAAAATTGTTGGTAATTTTAAAATGAATTAATATCTCAAGGCTTGCTAAATGCATCTGGTATCTGCAGTTATTGCCCTTTCAAAGTCTCATTCAACTTCATCCTGACTATTCTAGAAGTTGGTTGAATTCATTCTGAAAACTCTTTAAGGAAGATTACTCAGGGATCTAGACATCACTAAACATGAATGGGTAGTCCTAAAAATAATCCTATTTTTATCTCCTTCCTTCCTTCCTTCCTTCCTTCCCAAATGATCCATGCATGTATTAATGGACTGGGTTGTCATGAACTTAATTGGTTGTTCTATGAAAATATATGCTCTGCTGTTTTCTAATATGTGGCCCAGGAGCATGTTTAACTAGTTTGTTCATGCTTTTCAGATTATTGCCAACCATCACATGCAGTCCATCTCATTTGCTTCTGGAGGTGACCCAGTAAGTATTGATTGATGAGATCCACTTCCGCAGGTATAATGAAATTATTATGAGAATAAAAGTACCTGCAAATACTTTGCTTCATCCCTTCCTGCCACAAGCACTACCAGAGTACACTGCACTTCTGGATCATGACCAGCAATACAAGAAAACTGAGGGGCTGAGTCTGAAAAGGAGATATGAAACAGAAACTCAGTGGGTCTTTGATAGATACACACAGTTAACTTTGCTGCTGTTCATTAAAGCATTTTGAGTTCAAGAAGTTCAAATTTCTCCTTGAGATGCCTGTGCTGTCCTAATACACCACACTGCACAACAGAGTCCTTGGGTCTTGCAGACCCTTCCTGATGTGAAGTTCCAAGTAGCTTCACGTGCTGGCACACTGTTGTGCTGAGCAGCACAGTTTCACTTCCAAATTTCACTTTCTTGAGAGTCAAACAATTTAAATATGTCCTTAAACTGACTTGTTTTTAAAATACATACCACGGTCTAGATGCTGGCTGTCTAGTTTGTCTTTATGTAACATTTCCATTTTGGAAAATCTAGGGATGTGTTTTCAGACTTGTGCTAAGCAGGTTGGATGAGTAATTCTTCAGACCTCCAGAGGTCTTGCTTGGCAGTGGTGACTGTAAATCTAGTGGCCCTTCTCATAAGGGGCAATTTTGGTGGCTTGTTCATTAAAAATGGGAGATAATTTCCACAGGACATCCCCATTCCATCTCCCCCCACATTCAGGGTCTGTGTGGTTCAGTGTTGCTCTGTTTCTGCCTGAAAATTAAGCCTATTCTGGCTTTATTTTAAAGCAAAATAATCCAGGCACATACATAAACATTGCAGAGGCATAAAAAGAGCAGGTACTGCTCCAGTTACTTTGGTTTCTAGTTTCTCTCTAGATTGAATTTATTTTAAAAAATATATCCTAAAATATTTATGAACTTTAAGAAAAACCCAAAAGGAAAAGGAAGGAAATTGAGTTCATTACATACATCAGAAATATTCAGCTTGCTTTGTTTTAATAATATTAACTTTGGAGACCTAAAAAACCCAATAATCTAGGACAAGTTCTGCTGGCCCTAAGACTTGCCTCTTTTGTCATTCATTGTGAATTATTAAATGATTGTTCTTGTGC
The DNA here is from genome assembly GCF_000695815.1 of Acanthisitta chloris. Lineage (NCBI taxonomy): Eukaryota > Metazoa > Chordata > Aves > Passeriformes > Acanthisittidae > Acanthisitta > Acanthisitta chloris. The sequence continues at coordinate 20,926 of NW_008662300.1, forward strand.
ATATTGCAAATGGGGCCTTGTTTCCTGCCAGCTGATTGCATCTTCCCTCAAGAGAGCCATGCCTTTAAGCTGTGAATTGCATTTTCCCCATCCCTCCTTAAAGATCCAAAATAACAAAATGCATCTTTAATAATTAAAAGAATGTTATTCATTACCTCACCCATTTTACTACGACACTGTATTATCAAGCCACTCTTTGCTTTTGCGCTGTGTCTAGAAATGTTAGTTTTTCTATTACAGTTCCCTTTGCAGTTTGACTAGAAAAAGAGGATTATTTCAGTGCTGGCTGGAGAGAGAATCAGAAACAGACAACTGATTATACAGAGGTTGTCTGATCTCAGCAGCAGCTTTGAGATCCAGAGTAATTTAACCTGATCATAGCCAGACTAAAATCAGGCAGCAGCAATTGAGATCAGATACCTATTGTATTCTGAAATATTATAAGGATTAACTCTTCTCTAAGATGCCTTCAAAACTCAATCTTCATCCTACAAACTGGAAACATGAGAACTTGTCCTTTGGAGCATATTAGCACTGTTTTGTCTTCTGCTGATATTGGTAAGGAGTGTCCCAGCCAAAAGCTGTGCTGGCAGTCACACAGCCCTGGTGTGTCACACGGGAGAGGCTTTGAGGTCCATGGGAGCAGTGGAAAGGAGCAGCATTACCTGCTGCTGAGGCACTGGCTGTGTCTGCTCCTGTTGCAGAGCTGAATTCAATATGTGGTTTATTGAAGACCCAAAGAACGCGAAATGGTCTAATGTGTTTATTAGAAGAAAAATGTTATGGGACAATTTCTGTGTCAATAGCCAACCAGTGTGTCCCTGATATATCCCTTAGCTCACTTTGCTGGTACCTCTGGTTGTTTTCCCTGAAAGAACACACATTTTAAAGCTAAAAATATACCTGTCTATACTCAATTGCTTTTCTGTGGTGGTAGGGTTGTTCATAATGGTAATTTTCAAGACATTTGTTGTCTTCTTTCCTCTAGGACACAACAGACTATGTTGCATATGTGGCAAAAGATCCTGTTAATCAGAGAGGTATTAAAACAATTTTCAAATTGTTATATGTGTTTATGTGATTGCTTTATTTGCATGAAACGAGGAATTCATTGAGTTTTAAAATAAGAAAGCTACTGACCAGCTCAATATTCTGTACAATTTCTGACTTCCCTGTATGGGTAGGGGTAATGGTATGCAGGGTGTGGTTTTAAATGTCACCTTTGTGCAAAAAAGTGAGAATCTGCAGGTCAGACTAAAGCTGTACTAGCTGCTGGCTCCATGCAGGGGTAGGAGCTCTTCCAAGTCAGCCTTGCCTGGTGAGGTGGGCAGCTGCTCTCCTCTGGGACAACTTCCAGGGCAGGGAAGAGTAGTGAATGAGCCTCCTCATCTAAGCCAGGCTCCTGGCTATGTTGCTGGAAGGCAGAGTGGGGTATATACTCAGCTATTTGAGACCTTCTCCCCTCTGGTGTCTAACCCAGGGGATAAAATCCCTTTCCATCACTGATTATTTGCCTGCAGTACAAGACAGACTGGCATTTGGCTGCTTCTTTCATGCCAGACAGTTCTCAGAGCGACACTGCCGATGGCTGTGAAGTTGGTAGTGGCTGCTCACAGGAAAACTCACTCTGAGGTGCTGTGGATGGCTCATAAGATCAGGATGTTTTCTGGAGAAGCTGGGCTGGAGCCTTACAGTCTGGCCTGCCACCCCTCAGCTCCAGGCTGGCAGAGCCACTCATACTTGTGCTTTCATGCTGCTTCACATGAAAACTGCACACTGGTAGGGCTGGTTCACTCCCCTGCTTCTGCTTGCTGCCAGGCATGGGAACTAAAGGAGATTCAGGAAGCATAAAAAGAGAGGATTTTTTATTAAGCTAAAGATGATTCTCTGACTAAAAAATACCTAGAGTAATTTTGTTAACATATGAACAGTCTCAGTCTGTATAATGTCCTAAAGCTAGCTACATGCATGTTTTCATGCCCAGCTTTTCTGCTGTAAGCAATAGGGGTTGAGTCTCTATTTTCTGGTGTAAACTACATTTCCTTTAATTAAAGTGTCTCTTTGCAGCATGCCACATCCTGGAATGTCCCAATGGGATGGCACAGGAGGTGATAAACACCATAGGGCAGGCTTTTGAGCTCCGGTTCAGACAGTACCTGAAGAACCCATCCAGCCTGGTGACATCTAATGAAAGGTCAGCACGTTCTCAGTCACTTCACTTGAGTACTTTTCAGGAAAACAATACACTGCAAAGAGTGATCCATAAGTAAGATGCTTTGGATATGCTTTCTGGACATAGGCTAATTGTAATATATGTCTGTATGTACAGAGTGTAATAGGCTAAAATTAGCTTATTCCAGTAAACTCCTCTATTTCTGTGACATTTGTACAGGTGCAGAACACAGAATTTAGCTGTATTGTTCCTTAGATAAAGCAGCCTTATCTTAAGTCATGCACGTAAGTTGAACAAATGTTCAAATTACTCTGCCCAAGTAAGTTCAGCTCTATAAATAGCACACACACACACACACAGAGGCTGAGCTCAGTCCTGACCTGTGCCAAGTTTGAGCTTGCTGCAGCTGTGCAAAGTGTGTGGTGGTGGGAAAAAAAAAAGCCATTTTAATTCACCTTTCTGCTATTCTGCTCATGGCCTGGCAGTGGCCTCGGATTTTACCTGGCGTGACTTACATCAGCCTCGTGTACTGAAATAGACTCAGCCACCACTTGGCATTTCGAAGTGTGAAGCCCTGTCCTCTGCACATTGCCCAAAATATAGGGCCTAGATTAATTTCTGGACCACAATTCCCCATTTCAATTACCCTTTTTCCATCACACTAGGGACACAGTTCTTGCTCTAATTTATGGTGCTCATCATAGATTAGCCATGCCTATTTTTCTCAGGCTTCTTTTTACTATAACACCAAATTTGACTGCTTGTTACCTCCCATGAGGACATAAAGCCATACCACCACTCAACTACATCCTGAGCACCAGAGTCCTGTGCAGGCAGTGTCACTGGTGCAGTGCTGAATGCAACACAGCAGAGCTGGTTTGGTTACAAAACAGCAGCTCCAGTTTATACTTATTTCAATGTATATAGTGGCTCTTGCCATTCCACTGCTAATACTGGTCTGTTTTCCCTGGGGACCATAACCAGAAAAGCCTTTCCTATGAAACTCTGCTAGGTTATGCCACAAGTAGCATAGGAGCAAGGAAAAATGGAAGAGGCTAATTAGATTTCCTCCTTGAGCATAACCCCCAGCCAGCCTTGGAGCACAATCCTCGGGCACAGGAGTCGGATATTGCTGTGTGAATGAGTCACTCCCTTCCAAACTACTATGAATCACATAATCAAATACTTGCACTGCATATCGCATAATCAACTACTTGAACTTTATCTCTTTCCTGCTCGAGGCCTTTTATCCAATTATACTCTTGTTAATCAGAGAAGTAAGATTTGAGATGAGTTTTTTATTTTGGGACCGGAGACAGTACAGGAAGCACCTAGTTGTTTTGCAGTGTATCAGCTGTACGTTTAAGCTATCATCGTTCTGGTTTAGCTCAAGAAAAACGTTGGGCACTGTTCTTCATGGCATTCAGTGTTTCCTTCCAGCTGAAACAGAACAGTTATATTGATTATGGTTATTAAAATCAAGGTACACTCAGGAAAGCTACTTCTTTTTGTAGCAATACTTGATTTTCTAAAACAGTTTCAGGCTTGTCTGACTAAATGCCATGAGGTTTTAGTTTTCTCTTGTAAGTCTGCCCACTCCCCAACAATCTCTAGACTTATACAGTTGAGCTAAGAAGCCAGAGGAATTCGTTTTATGGTCAACATTTTGTATAACCTAATGAACAATGCACTGGCACTCTTCTCTGAAAGTTTCAGTAGGTGCCTCATGTTTTCAAGTCAAAGAAAAGGGATTGGGGCTGCCAGGTGCTAAGGAAATGACTGCACCTCCCTTTATCCCAAACTGTGATGACTATTTTTAATTCAGGAAGAAGTAACTGGAAAAATAAACAGCTCTGCAGCTTCAGGCCCAAAGCCCTTTACAGCCTCCATATGGCTAATCTGTGTATTGTCCAATGTGCAGACACTGGGGACGTTTGCCTACACTAGAAAGCAGTTGATTACATCAGTAGCTTTTTTTTTTCTCCCCATATTTTTTTCAGCGAGGCAGCAAATGCTAATGGATCAGCTGGGAATTCACAGGAGAGGGAGGATCATGAATATTACAACGAAATTCCAGGGAAGGAGCCACCCACTGGTGGAGTGTTAGACATGCGAATGAAAGTGCAAACAGACCAAAGGGCTAAGTGTCCAATCCAGTGCAAAAAGCAGTATTGCTCGGTAAGTACATCATCTTCTGGGGTAACTGTTTGCTGCCTATTATGGGAATGAATAATAAAATGTTACTGTGGTGTTAAAGCATGGCATTAACATCAGAACCAGGTCCTGATTATCCTGGGAAAAGGTTTTTTTAGGCTAGATTGAATGATGCTTTGCACATAATTGAATCCCAAAGCACTTTCTGAATATTAACTGGTTTGTCCTTAGAGTACTTTTAGGAGACCAAGTAATACTCCCTTGTTCACTCATTAGCTCCGAGAAGAAAATAGATACTGATTTAAATGGCTTGTCTGAGAGAACATCTGCAAAATCTGGGACCTCCTGATTCTGTGATCTGATAAATATTTCATCCTGTCCATTATGCTCTACAACTTATACACACAACATTGACTGATTGCAATATATATACAACATTCATTACTCTTGGAGTGTTTGAAGAGGCTCTGTTAAATCAGCCACAGCAGCAAAAGATGCATATATCTGTGGCTCTTGTCTGGGATAGTAGGCAATAAAACCCATTCAGGGAGTAAAACAAGCCAAGTTCAGACTGGCTGCACAGACTCCAAAGCCTGCTCTGTAAGTCCTTGGGAACACCATCCTTTCCCCACTCAGGAAAGCAGGCACCACTGCTTTGCTCAGAAGGAACAAACTCAGCTATTCC